>NC_064863.1:62099600-62297100 GCF_024139225.1 Suncus etruscus | reverse complement strand
TTTTTTATTCTTATTTTTTTTTTCTTGGTTTTTGGGTCACACCTGGCAGTGCTTAGGGGTTACTCCTGGCTATGCTCAGAAATCACTCCTGGCAGGCTTGGGGGGACCATATGGGATGCCGGGATTCAAACCACCGACCTGCATTGCAAGACAAATGCCTTACCTTTATGCTATCTCTCCAGCCCCTATTTTTATTCTTTTGATACTGAATGTATGTATATCATACTGTAACAGGAGCTGATATTACAGGGTTGGGAACTTACCTTGTACATGACTGATTGGCCATGGCTTGATATTGACACAATATATGGCTTTCCTGAGCAATACCAAGAAGAAACCCTAATGTCATGTAGTGTAGTTCCAACTCCTACCATCAGTAATAAAGTTATATACGTTGTTACTCAAATTTATTATCTTCACAATTTGAACTTTGCGAAGTGCTAATTACCCAGTCTTAAAAACTACCTAGGCAGTAAGCATAGCCTTGTTTATTTTCTTAGGTTTTAGATAAGCACTACTTTTCTTAGCGAGGTCAGAACAGGATACTTCCCAAACAGTGCTCAGTGGGCTCAGGGGCCACTCCTGGTGATATTCTGCCAGTCAGGCTCTGTGGTTCAGACTTAGACCCTGAGAATGTGGAGTGATGCTTAGGGGTCTTCAGGTCACTTAGAGCTATAACCCTTAATTGTTGAGGACCATGATGTATCAGCATGAATTCAGATTCAAGCACTCACAAAGCTTTGCACTCCTGTCCTTTGAGCTAACTTCATGGCTACAGTAATTAGAACTTTTATGTGACCGGAAATTATTCAAGATAACAGATAGGGTCAAGGATAGTTTATATATATATATATATATATATATATATATATATATATATATATATATATATATATATATATATATATATATATATATATATTGGTTTTTGGGTCACACCCGGCGGTGCTCAGAGGTTACTCCTGGCTGTCTGCTCAGAAATAGCTCCTGGCAGGCACGGGGGACCATATGGGACACCGGGATTCGAACCAACCACCTTTGGTCCTGGATCAGCTGCTTGCAAGGCAAACGCCGCTGTGCTCTCTCTCCGGGCCCATATAGTTTCTATTTTTAATTATTTAGAAATTATTTGCCAGTCTTCAGAAGACACTTGTTTGTTTAATTGCATTTCCTACTTTAAAAGTAATAGACATTTCCTATATAGTAGTATTTAGCAGTATCAAGTGTAGACTGTTCATAATCAGTTTTATTTATCATTATGTCACTGATGGGACTGGCAAGATAGCATGGAGGTAAAGTGTTTGCCTTGAATGCAAAAGGTCGGTGGTTCAAATCCCAATATCCCATATGGTCCCCTGAGCCTGCCAGAAGTGATTTCTAAGTATAGAGTCAGGAATAATCCCTGAGCGCTGCCGGTGTGACCCCAAAACAAACAAACAAAAAAAATTATCATTATGTCACTGAGCGTTAAACTTTGATTTTATTTCTTTGGGGGGGGGGGAGACAACTGGCTAAGCTCAGGGGTTACTCCTGGTAGGTTCAGGGGACCATTTGGCATGCTGGCAATAGAACCTGGGTTGGCCACGTGCAGTGCAAATGCCTTACCTGCTGTGTTATTGCTCTGTACCCCCCCCATTTTAAAATTTATTTCTATCATGTTCTTTTTGAAAACATTTTAAAATTTTTTTTTAAAATAATTTTTTTTGTTGTTTTTGGTGCATCCGGTGACACTCAGGGGTTATTCCTGGCTTGGGGACCATATGGGACACTGGGGGATCAAACTGTGGTCCATCCTAGTCTAGCACGTGCAAGGCAGACATGTTACCACTCGCGCCACTGCTCTGGATCCTAAAATAAGTTTTTAAATTGAGATAGTTTTAAAAAAGATTGATTCTTCACCAGTACACATTTCTTTTTTTTCTTTCCTTTTTTTTTTTTTGTTTTTGTTTTTGTTTTTGGTTTTTGGGTCACACCCTGTGGCGCTCAGGAGTTACTCCTGGCTCTGTGCTCAGAAATCACTCCTGGCAAGCTCAGGGGACCATATGGGATGCAGGGAATCTAACTGGGTCTGTCCTGTGTTGGTTGTGTGCAAGGCAAACACTCTACCACTGTGCTCTAGCCCCACCAGTACACATTTTTGCCGCCAATGTCTCATTTCCATCTTGCCCCCCACTCCTGCCTGCTTCTGTGACAGACATACTTAATCTATTCTTAAAACCCCTAATGTAAACACATTAATATAAGTGATTTGACAAATATTGTTTATAAAATAATATATTTTTAGAGTAGTGACTTTATTGCTTAATTTGTTAATTGGTTAATTATATATATATATATATAATTTTTCACTGGATAAAATCTAGTGAAAAATCTTTTTTCTCAGGATTTCAAAATTAGACATGTAAGTCATTTCTAGAATATAAAATATTTAAATAAACCTCTAAAATAAGTTTTTTTTTTTTGTTTTGTTTTTTTTTTTTGTTTTTATGAGTGCGGGTTGCACACCTGTCAGTGCTTAGGGGTTATTTCTGGTACTGCATTCAGAAATCATTCCTGGCAAGCTCTGGGAATCATCTGGGATGCTGGGGATAGAGCCTGGGTTCAAACCACATGCAATGTAAACTCTTCATGCTGTCTACTATCACTCTGGCTCCTACAAAATAATTCTAAAGATAAATTTTGAGTGAAAGCTTCATTACAATCTGTTAAAACATGTTTGTAATTAATTTCTATTATATGTTTTGTTCCTTTTAATTTAAACATTGATATTTGTATCATTCATTTAGGGGAGCTCACATTGATGTACGTAACAAGAAGGGCAACACTCCATTGTGGCTAGCAGCAAATGGTGGACACCTTGATGTGGTTCAGTTACTTGTACAAGCAGGTGCAGATGTGGACGCAGCAGATAACCGCAAAATAACTCCTCTTATGGCAGCATTTAGAAAGGTAGAATAATCCATCTTGGTTTTTGCTTAGGCTAAAGACTTAGTGATTAATAAAAGTCCCATTGTAGAATTTTTTTTATTGTAAGAATTTATTCAAGAGACAAAATTGATTAACATAATGAGGTAAACTAACATAACATAATATAGTAACATAACATAACATATAATATAATTGATCTAATAATAATAATACATGTAAGTCAAAGAAAGTTTCTGATTAAAAACACAAAATTTTTTTTTCATAATGGCTTACCTATCTTTCACAGTAGTATTTTAGTACATATTACTCATTTTAGAATTTAGCAGTGATCAAACTATTAAATAATCTTAAGGCAGTATTGAAAGGTAAATACAGTATATTAGTCATGAATATTGAACTTAAAGCTATATAAACTTAAAATACTTTTAGCTTTGAGTTTCAAAATTTTAGTTATAATCATAATTCCTTATGTAAATTCAGTTAAGAGTATTATCTAGTTAAGTGTAAAGGAATGTTTCTTATGTTAAGAACTAATAAAAGCCCATTTGGACAGAAAAATTAACAAAGAGGATTGGAACACATTTTTTACGTGTGGGAGGCCCAGGTTTGATCCCTGGTGTATTGATTCTCGAGATACCAAGCTAACGTCTTAACAGTTGGCAGCAACAGTAATTCTGTATTGCCCCCATACCTCCACCTCCATTCATCTAAGTTCAGTTTTTGCTTGATTTTTACTCTAGTGCTAAGAAAAAGAAAATATTCAGCTGCTAGTATTTGAAGCTACTGGAAATGGAGTTTACTATTTTCAAAAGTAGAAGTAAAGTTTGTGAAAGCTAGTAAAACTTGTTACACTGCATATCAGAGACCTGTGTATGATTCAATTAATGATTTGATAGCTGAAACTTTGAATTTATCCTATATAAAGATTGTTCTTTACAAAATACAGTTTTATTCTGAGACCAGTGAGATTCACAAATTATATGTTTTCACAAATTTTTATGTTTATGTCTTTCAGTTGAAATTGTACGTACCTCTTTTCTCTTAAATCAATTGTGGTTTCTGTTACATTTTCTAAAGATCAGAATTAAAAGAGATAGAAGGTATGATGAAATATACTAAATATAAATGGCTGTCTCTCTAGAACAGCTTTTGTATGTATCTGGAATATTATTATGAACTGGAGAAAGTGAATGATGATCTAAATGTTTTGAGTTTTAATGGCAATATTATAACAAAGTAATCATAGTTTATTTCTAGGAAAATGTATTTTATTTTATTCATATTACCTAATTCAGTGCATACATTTAATTTTACTTGAAAGAATAAAATAAAACTGGTAATGTTATCTTAGTGCTTAGAATTGTAAAGGGTTTTTCATTTTATAGAATTCACAAGAAAAAGATTTTTCCTTCAGATATACCATTTTATTTTTAAAATACTTTTTCCCACCCCCAACACACACATACACACGTTAGAATTTTAGTTCAATTATTTTATATTTATTTAAGGTTTAGATGCAAGTATACAATATTGGCTTGCAAGAACCAATTTTCAGTGAAATACTGTCAAGCGCTGCCTTCCTTTATAATTTTGTATGGGTCTCTCACTCTGGGATCCGTTGTGAAGATCCTCAGTGAACTGGCCTGTTGGTTTAGTTCTGTAACCTAAGGATGTTGTTTGCTTTTGATCTGTGGTAGCTTTGACCTCCAGGGTCATACTTGGCTACGGTCTAGGAACAGTGATGTTTTTACTTTGTGATACTAATGTCAGTAAATTCTTAATGAGACAGATTATAGATTTACTAAGTATTGTTAGCCTATCTTCAATATAACATGGATGTCTATCTTTTAGGGTCATGTAAAGGTTGTGCGTTACTTGGTCAAAGAAGTCAATCAATTTCCATCAGATTCTGAATGTATGAGATACATAGCAACCATCACTGATAAGGTAATATACATTGAGTTCATTCTGTTATTTGAGCTAAGCACCCCATTTATTATATCCATCTTACACCATTGGGGGGAAATATGTTGATTTCATTGATCATCTGTTATATGACAGTTCACTTTTCTAGTCATTGAGAACTAAATACTACAAAAAAGTTGTTTTAATACCAAACAAAAATACACATAGTATCTATAACATTCAACATCTTTATTTTTGACATAATTTTAAGTGCTTGATGTAACAAGAAACAGGAAACTGAAAAATAGTATGGCAAGTAAGATGTTTACCGTACATGTCACTTGATCTTCATCATTCCAAAGGGTTTCACAAATACCCTGAGGAGTAATTACTGGGTGCAGAGCCCATTGAGTATTGCTTGGTGTGGCACAACCCTCCCCTCAAATAAGTAGAACAAGAAGAATAAGAATGCATGGGTTGAAGATTTGGTCTGTGGCACAGTGCTGATCAAGTTAGAATTTTATTTGAGATTTTTTTTCACTTGCCTTTATTTTGATTTGAAGTTTATGCTGATGCTTTCCAAGATTACCTGTGAGAATACCCGGTGGTCAAATCCTAAATGTCTGTTAGTTTCTCATCACTTTTGCGAGATGAGATCTACTTTTTCCCCTAGATCAGGGATCTCAAACTTGCGGCCCACGGGCCGCAAACGGCCCTCCATACAACATTTTCTGGCCCTGCCCTAGAGGAATCTTTTTGTTTTGTTTTGTTTTGTTTTGTTTTAGTTGTTTGGTCACACTCCCCAATGTTCAAGGCTTACTACTGACTTTGCCTCCTGCAGCCCACAGGTAAATTGAGTTTGAGACTCCTGCCCTAGATTATTTAACATCGCTAACAGGAGAGAGAGGGACTCCTAAGCAGTTCTCAGGAAATCTGGGTTCTACTGCTACTGACAATTACCCAAACAGTTTAAACTGTCCAATGCTAGTGCTTTAAAATACAGCACTACTGAATCCTAGCTGGTGACCACTGGGTCATCCCAATCAGTGAGTGCTCAAGGATCCATCCATGGGTTTCTGTGATTCTTTCAGGTTTTTGTGCCTTATCTATTTTCCTTACCCCTAATTCAGTGTCTTGCCTGGTTCTCTTTGACAATTAATTTTCCTAGATACCTGCAGATTTTTGAAGGAAAGAAGAGAAAATGTGTTCTTTTAACAACATATGATAAAAAGTGACCTGAGAATAAATTTATCAATAAAAGTATTTGCCTGCTCTTATACATGTAAATTTTTGATTGTGGAGCTTACGTTTTTGGGAAAAGTTTTGCCTTAAATTTATTTTGACCCGATACACAATGGAATATTATGCAGCTGTCAGGAGAGATGAAGTCATGAAATTTTCCTATATATGGATGTACATAGAATCTATTATGCTGAGTGAAATAAGTCAGAGGGAGAGAGAAAGACACAGAGTAGTCTCACTCATCTATGGGTTTTAAGAAAAATAAAAGACATTTTTGCAATAATTTTCAGAGACAAAAGAGAGAAGGGCTGAAAGTTCCAGCTCACTTCATGAAGCTCACCACAAAGGGTGATGAGTATAGTTAGAAACAACTATCCTAACAATGAGAATATATGCGGAAAATAGAAAGCCTGTCTAGAGTACAGGCGGCGGTGTGGTGGGGAGGAGGGAGGTTTGGAACATTGGTGATGGGAATGTTGTACTGGTGAAGGGGGTGTTCTTTACATGACTAAAGCCCAACCATAATCATGTTTGTAATCAAGGTGTTCAAATAAAGATATTAAAAAAATGTATTTTTGACATTTTATTTCCTTTTAAACTCATAAATAAGATGACATGTTTTTGAAACTATTTTTGTATGATTTTTTTTATCAAATTATCAGTAGTAATTTTAATTTCAAAGTATTAAATTATCATTTTGGCTAATTTTTATCTTTGTTAATTTATTATTTATTTTTATTAATTGTGGGGTCATACCCACCATTGTTAGGAGTCCATGGAGAGCTATAGCTCCAGCTTTTTTGTGTTTTAAAATTTGACATTATAAAGACATTTTTATCCTTTTTTTGGGGGGGGGGGACCCACACCCGGTGACGCTCAGGGGTTGCTACTGGCTCTGTGCTCAGAAATCACTCCTGGCTTGGGGACCATATGAGATGCTGAGGAATCGAACCATGATCACACATGGTCAGTCGTGTGAAAGGCAAACTCCCTACTGCTGCACCACTGCTCCAGCCCTATTTTTATCCTTTCCTACTATGTCACATATCCTTATTATGTCATCTAGGTGCCTTTTAATTCAGATTCTAATATTTTAATTAAATGTGATTTATCTTAACTTTTCTTTTTAGGAAATGTTGAAGAAATGTCATCTTTGTATGGAATCAATAGTACAAGCCAAAGATAGACAGGCAGCTGAAGCAAACAAAAATGCCAGCATTTTATTAGAGGAGTTAGACTTGGAAAAGGTAAAGATAACCTATGAAAACTGCTCACTCTTTTGCTTGCTTTTCTTCCCCTTCATTTTTTACTGATACATATTTATTGCTTTGGCTTTCTTATAGAATTTGACTCAAATAAATAATTATCACTATTTTAAATATTAAGAGAATTTTCTATAATTAAAATAAGATTTATAGGTATCACAGTGATAAAGTCATATTATTGTAGTCTTAGTGAAAATATTACAGCATATTACAGATCAAAACACCGAATCTGTGGGAAGTTAAGTAATTTATGTTAGGATTAAAATATCCATTTTTCTATTGTAAATTCCCTAGTTTCACCCTCTCTTCTTTTAATTGAACATAGCCTACTTTATAAATTATCCTTTGTAGGGAATTAGGAAGGGACTTCGAAGGCCTATATAGATGCCTATCCTGATAGAACTATAAATTTAATACCTACAACTCTTGTGGTATCCAGAGTCCTGCTTAATTTTGTTTGTCCCTCTTCACCCAATCATCTTTTTTGTATTACTATAATTTAAAATGTTAGATCTTTGAATTGATATATTTTCCTGTTTTTTAATTTTTATAGTTCTGAATAGCTAAGATAGACCATTTTTATAATTTTGGTATTTACACACTAAATAGGAATTTACTGCATATGTGTAAATTGCTTTAGGAATTAGACTATCAAGAGTTCTGTTCTCAGCCTCAATGTTTTGTTTTTAATTAAATTAATATATTCAGTTTAAACTAAAATCTATAAAGGTTAAACTAAAGAAAAACATACCATGATAGTAAGGCAACATGATCTGCCTATCCCCACTACTTACCTGGTCTCATTGATTTTTGCTTTTAATGTTTTATTTAGTCACTTGGATCTTTCCATTTTTTCTTCCTACTGTGCCTTGAAAGCCTCTTTAACACTTCATACTTTAATCTCATTTTTCTTTCTTTTTTTGGGGGGGGGGTTCCCCACACCCGGCGATGCTCAGGGGTTACTCCTGGCTGTCTGCTCAGAAATAGCGGGACACCGGGATTCGAACCAACCACCTTTGGTCCTGGATCGGCTGCTTGCAAAGCAAACGCTGCTGTGCTATTTCTCCGGGCCCTAATCTCATTTTTCATACTTCTTACTCTTGTTTCCTATTCTACTGTCACCTTTCCGCATTCTAAATACTGTATTTTATTCAGTTTAATGGTTCTTTTCGGCCACTAGAATGTATGCACTATAAGTTGTTATCTGGTATCTTTCAGATAAATAGTGATTGAATAAATTTTTACCAGGTAAACTCCTGGAGAACAGTTTAACTTTTACTTAAAAAATATATTTAAACATATTACTTACAGTATTAGCTTTTCCTCTCAGTAAATGATAGATTTGTTCACTGATAGAGATTTAAATTTACATTAAAATTTTATATGACAAGCTTTTACACATTGTGTTACCACAAATAATGTTGCAAGAAATATTTTTATATACATTTATATTTTGGTGCTATTTTTTAAGAGTAAATGTCTTCACTTGGGTCTATCTGTTTTATAAGACTTCCAGAATATTTTTGTATTGTTATCATCACTATGTACATTTTTTGATTCAATGCTTCGAAGATCATGAAATATGAAAAATCAAAGGCATTTCATGTCAGGCATTTTCTTACATAATAAAGCTCAGGTTTTATTAATATGTATACCTATTAGGATCCTTTATACTTATTGGACATTTATTCACTGATCATATATTATGTTGATGGTGGATTGTCAATTGTAGAAGTGTAGTCGTCTAATTGGTTTCTCTTGGAATTGATTGCTTGTTAATTTAGAATGTCAACAACTAGATTATGTTCTTGTCAGCTAGTATCTTTAATAGATATTGTTGGTGTATTTTTACATAGGTTTGATTATTTTCCTCATTTCTTTCACCACCTTTTTCTTCCTTTTTTTTTTTTTTGTATTTTTGTTTGTTGTATTTAGCTAAGAGTTTATGTTTTGTCTTATTTTGTTTGGCCACATGTGTCTGTGCAGAGAGACAACTCCTGGTTCTGTACTCAGGAATTACTCTTTGTAGGCTTGGGGAACCTGTGGGATGCTGGATCTCGAACTCAGGTGGCATTGTACAGGCAAAAGCACTATGCCATGCTATTGCTCCAGTCCATCCTCAGCTTTTTCTTTACAAAGTTTAATAGCCTTTAGGGAGCTGTATAGTTTGTATTACAGAAATATGTCTAGTATATATTTTAGGTACTAGTTTTGGTGCTTTGGAGTTATGTGATAGAGATAATAGTACTTAAGTTTTGTACATGCAGAGTACTTAATCTATCACTTTGGCCTTATCTGTGGTTCCCTAATATGTATTTTCACATCACCTGAAGCTGTTAATGCCTATCCAACCTTAATTTTACATATTTGTTCGATTTTTACCACCTCTTCAGTTTTTCATTCTGTAAAATTTTCATCAAGCATTCCTGACAAACTATTCCTACCAATAGGTTAGATGATTTAAATTATTTCTATTCAGGATAATGGATATGGCTCAATGGATAGAGCATTTACAATGCATCTGCTAGGTGCTAGGTTTCATCCTGGCACAGTGCTCATCCCATCCCCCACCCCCACAACAACACACACCCAGTCATATGGGTATAATACCCTGTTTACCCTGACACCCTATTCAGTTCAGTATTCTCTCACTTGTATTCTGCCATTCTGTGTCCAGAAAAACAAACCTACTAAAACCAAATTTTTGGTAATCAAAAAATTTACTTTAAATTTGAAACAGTGTGCCAGAGCAATAGTAGAGCAGGTAAGGCAGTTTACCTTGCACACCACTGATCCAGGTTTATTCCCTAGCACCCCTTATGTTTCCTCGATCACTGCCAGGAGAAATTCCTGAGTGCAGAGCCGGGAGTTAACACTGGGATTATATACTGCATAATTACATTTTGTTGGTTTTTTACTAATGAAATTTAATTTGAGACCCCCTTTTAGCTTGTTTGTTTTTAGACCTCATCTAATGATGTTTAGAAGGTTCCTGGCTCTGCATATAGGGTGCCAGTTGGCCTTGAGAATCCTTTTGCTCAACAAATTTTTGTGAGATCCTGGATAACTAGGATAATTATAGAAAGTTAAAGTAGTTATAAAAAGGAAACATTTATTGATAATAAATTTTTGAGGGCTGGGAAACGGATTGAAGGCTAATGTGTATTTTTTAGACCCATGTTAGATTCCCAAATACCACATGATTCTCAGAGCATTTCACATAGGATATTTATGAGCATTGTTTGATGCTCATCCTCTGACCTCAAAAATTTCTCCCCAGGACCTTACTTTTTAAAAGCTAGGATCTAGACCACTGTTCATCACTTCCAATATATTCTCTCCTTGATTATTTATGTATCACTATGCATCCTGCATCAGTAAGAAAGTTGAAGCATTAGAAGGAAACTGATAAAAGAATTTTCCACCTACTTCACCACTTTTAGTGCTCATTTTTCCTGCCAATTACTACACATTTTTTTTATCAAGTCTGTTCATTTGTGAATTATGTCCTAAGAGGTTTCTCCTGTTGAAAATATTACAGTAATTGCCCTATATCATGATCTTACTATCATATAAGCCTCTCTAATATTTCAATGTTTTATTTCATCTGCCTCCCTCAATATTTAGGTAAAAGTTTATTTTCTTGCTTCCCTTTGTAAAAACACTCCTTTAGTTTCGTCTCTTTGGGGGGAGAGTGGATATGTTTTGAACTACACCAGGCACTTCTCAGAGATCACGCCCTTTTATAGTACTGGTAACAAGATGGGGTTAGCTGTATGCAAGACAAGCACTTAAGCTTTCTGTACTATGTCTTTAACCCTATTCTAATTATCAGTAGTATTTTGAGTTTGGAGTCACACCCAAAGTTCTTAGGGCTTACTCCTGATTCTTGTCAGGGATTATTCCAGGTGGTGCTCATGGGACCATATGTTTTTTTTTTTATCTAACCCCGGTGGACAGCATGCATAGCAAGTGCCTCACACACAAACTCTTAACTGTATTTCAGATTTTGGGGAAGGAGGGCAAATTCAGTTATGATCAGGAGTTATTCCCGGCTGTACATTTAGGATCATTCCCGACAGGCTCAGGGGACCAAGTGGAACACCAGAGATTTAACTTGGGTTACTGCATGCAAGACAAATGCTTTCCTCAACTATATTATCTTTCTGAACCCTTCTTTCTAATTCTTATTTTCCTCTAATCTTTACCTCTATCACAATATGCTTTTATGGTTTCCAGTGACTTCATATAGCAAAAATTGAATAATGACTATATTTCACTGCCTACTTGTAATTTTATGCTAATAAAGTGATGGCAAAAAAATGGGCTGTGATTCCCTTTATGAAGATTTTAAAAATTGTGTCAGTATTTACTGGAAAAAAAGATAGTGTGAAAATTATGTGGTGGCAACACTTGTGATGAAAATACATTATTCTTTATTCTTTCTAAGTCTAATTCTTACCTAATCTTTGTCACTTGACCTACATTACACTACTCTTGCTTTTTTTTTTATTCAGATTGTTCCTTCTGAGTCTCCTTTGACAATTTCTCGTCTTAGTGAGTGAGCCTCTTGACTTACTGTTTTATCAGTAGCCATCTCTTCCTGATTCTTTTTTTTTAAATAATTTTATTGTGACCAAAGTGAATTATGAATCTTTTACAATAATATTTAAGGTACATAGTGACAATGAATCAGGGGCATTCCACCACCAGTGTTGTCCACCCTCTACCCCTGTTACCAGCATGCATCTCATATCTCCTTCCTTTGCCCCTGGACTGCTAGTATAACTGATCTACTCTGTGTATTGCTTGTTGTAGATTGGGTATCAATTCTGTTGTCATTGACTTTAGGTTTGGTGTTTAAGTTTTATCATTTTTTCTTTCTACTCAATGTTCATATTACTGATTGGCCTTGGTACCATTCATCCCCTTCCCCCCTCAATTTATGAGGCAGAACAAAATAATTCAAAGTATGTGGTTCTGTTTGAAAAAATAAAAAGAGGGTCAGGTGCAGTGGTTCGGAGCTGTAAGGTGTCTGTCTTGCTGGCGCTAGCCTGGGATGGATTGTGATTTGATCCCCTAAGCCAGGAGTGATTTCTAAGCGCACAGCCAGGAGTAATCCATGAGCTTCACTGGGTGTGGCCAAAAAAATCATAAAGAAAAAAATACCAAAACAATGGGAGGAATCCATTTAGAGGTTATAAATATCAATTTAAAAGAAGAAAGGGGAAAAAGAAGAGAAACATAACAAAAACAAAACCAGGAACAAGGAAGGAAGGAAGGAAGGAAGGAGGGAGGGAGGGAGGGAGGGAGGGAGGGAGGGAGGGAGGAAGGAAGGAAAGAAGGAAAGAAGGAAAGAAAAGGAGAGCTGGTATGGCAAGGTTTTGTACTACTACTTCCTCCTTCTCCTTCCTCCTTCTTCCTTCTTCCTTCTTCTTCTTCTTCTTCTTTTTTTTTTTTTTTTTTTTTTTTGCATAGGCACAGTAAGTATTGGGGAAATTATAAAGGAAATTCCCTTGGCCTAAGAGATACAGAGTTTCTTCGCCTTTGAGGCATACTGTCATGGGTACAAGTACAGGCCCCATACATGCTCATTTTCACACCCCAAGGTCTTTTTATTGTGCCAGAAAACTTTCCGCTCAGTTGTGGCTGATAAAATCATGCCTCTGTAACTAGAGATCTTGGTATTTGCACAAGTCACAGGACGAAGTGAAGGATAGAGTCTTTATGGTTCTAGAAGTTCTGTTCCATCATTGTTGTGTTAATCAGTCTTCTGTATTTATTGGTCTTGGTTTTTGCACAGATCCTGGGACTAAGCCTAGATTAGTCATTTATTATGGTTCTAGAAGTTCTGCCCAGTCGCAGTTGTCAAAGTCAGACCTCTGGATTTAGAGATCTTGGTTATTGTACAAATCATAGGCCGAAGCCTAGGGTAGAGTCTTTCTTATTGGTGCTAGGATAAGTTCTGCCCAGTCATGGCTGTCATAGTCAGTCTTCTTTAGTAAGCAATCTTGATTTTTGCACAGATCAAAGGAAAACGTGTCTTCTTATTTCATTATACCATTAGGTGATGAGATAGGACAACCTGCTCTTAGATCAAGTTGTTGCCATTTCCTCATCAGGATGTCATATCAAAACTGGCGCAGGTTGGTGCCAGAGCAGTATTGGGAATTTCCCAGGGGGAGTTTGGTTCCTGGTTCTGTTGCAGGGAACTGTGTCAGTTCTATGTCTGGGTTTGGGATTGGACGGTTGCTGTCTGATCACATGGAGTTTAAGTTGGGTCCACGTGACACATGTTCAGTGGGGGAAGCAACCTGTATTATAAGATGTATGGCTTTTTATCCTTAGTAGATAAGAGCTTGTTTCTATACATAAAATTTCCCCTTGTTAAATATGCCTTTGCAAAAAGAAATAGTGCCATATTATATTTCTGGTGCATTTGGGCTTAAGAATGACAGTCTAGGGGCCCTAGAGACAGCATGGAGGTAAGGTGTTTGTGTTGCATGCGGAAGGATGGTGGTTCGAATCCCAGCATACCATATGGTCCCCCAAGCCTGCCAGGGGCGTTTTCTGAGTGTAGAGCCAGGAGTAACCCCTGAACACTGCTGTGTGTGACCCAAAAGCCAAAAAAAAAAAAAAAAAGACAGGCTATACAATCTCCGTGCCCTCGTTTTGTCCTGAAGTTTTATCCCAGGCTAGATTTTTTTCTTGTAGGTTTTCATACCAAGCAGAACCTAAACAGGTGAAATTAAAAAAAAAAAAAATATATATATATATAATATAAGAAATAAATAAAAATAAATTTTAAAAAAGCGATATAATAGGCTACCTTATGTTTGGGAATAACATTAAACATATAAAGGAAACATATCTTCCCTATTAAGTCTTTTGAGATATTCTTGTCCTCCTTATTTTTTTTTTTTTTTTTTTTTTTTTAATTTTTTTTTTATTTAAACACCTTGATTACATACATGATTGTGTTTGGGTTTCAGTCATAAAAGGAACACCACCCATCACCAGTGCAACATTCCCATCACCCAAGTCCCAAATCACCCTCCTCCCCACCCAACCCCCGCCTGTACCCTAAACAGGCTCTACATTTCCCTCATACATTCTCAATATTAGGACAGTTCAAAATGTAGTTATTTCTCTAACTAAACTCATCACTCTTTGTGGTGAGCTTCCTGAGGTGAGCTGGAACTTCCAGCTCTTTTCTCTTTTGTGTCTGAAAATTATTATTACAAGGGTGTCTTTCATTTTTCTTAAAACCCATAGATGAGTGAGACCATTCTGCGTTTTTCTCTCTCTCTCTGACTTATTTCACTCAGCATAATAGATTCCATGTACATCCATGTATAGGAAAATTTCATGACTTCATCTCTCCTGATAGCTGCATAATATTCCATTGTGTATATGTACCACAGTTTCTTTAGCCATTCATCTGTTGAAGGGCATCTTGGTTGTTTCCAGAGTCTTGCTATGGTAAATAGAGCTGCAATGAATATAGGTGTAAGGAAGGGGTTTTTGTATTGTATTTTTGTGTTCCTAGGGTATATTCCTAGGAGTGGTATAGCTGGATCGTATGGGAGCTCGATTTCCAGTTTTTGGAGGAATCTCCATATCGCTTTCCATAAAGGTTGAACTAGACAGCATTCCCACCAGCAGTGGATAAGAGTTCCTTTCTCTCCACATCCCCGCCAACACTGTTTATTCTCATTCTTTGTGATGTGTGCCATTCTCTGGGGTGTGAGGTGGTATCTCATCGTTGTTTTGATTTGCATCTCCCTGATGATTAGTGATGTGGAACATTTTTTCATGTGTCTTTTGGCCATGCGTATTTCTTCTTTGTCAAAGTGTCTGTTCATTTCTTCTCCCCATTTTTTGATGGGGTTAGATGTTTTTTTCTTGTAAAGTTCTGTCAGTGCCTTGTATATTTTGGAGATTAGCCCCTTATCTGATGGGTATTGGGTGAATAGTTTCTCCCACTCAGTGGGTGGCTCTTGTATCCTGGGCACTATTTCCTTTGAGGTGCAGAAGCTTCTCAGCTTAATATATTCCCATCTGTTAATCTCTGCTTTCACTTGCTTGGAGAGTGCAGTTTCCTCCTTGAAGATGCCTGTAATGTCCTGTAGTGTTTTGCCTATGTGCTGTTCTATATATCTTATGGTTTTGGGGCTGATATCGAGGTCTTTAATCCATTTGGATTTTACCTTTGTACATGATGTTAGCTGGGGGTCTAAGTTTAATTTTTTGCAAGTGGCTATCCAATTGTGCCAACACCACTTGTTGAAGAGGCTTTCCCTGCTCCATTTAGGATTTCCTGCTCCTTTATCAAAAATTAGATGGTTGTATCTCTGGGGAACATTTTCTGAGTATTCAAGCCTATTCCACTGATCTGAGGACCTATCCTTATTCCAATACCATGCTGTTTTGATAACTGTTGCTTTGTAGTACAGTTTAAAGTTGGGAAAAGTAATTCCTCCCATATTCTTTTTCCCAATGATTGCTTTAGCTATTCGAGGGTGTTTATTGTTCCAAATGAATTTCAAAAGTGTCTGATCCACTTCTTTGAAGAATGTCATGGGTATCTTTAGAGGGATGGCATTAAATCTGTATAATGCCTTGGGGAGTATTGACATTTTGATGATGTTAATCCTGCCAATCCATGAGCAGGGTATGTGTTTCCATTTCCGTGTGTCCTCTCTTATTTCTTGGAGCAGAGTTTTATAGTTTTCTTTGTATAGGTCCTTCACATATTTAGTCAAGTTGATTCCAAGATATTTGAGTTTGTGTGGTACTATTGTGAATGGGGTTGTTTTCTTAATGTCCATTTCTTCTTTATTACTGTTGGTGTATAGAAAGGCCATTGATTTTTGTGTGTTAATTTTGTAGCCTGCCACCTTGCTATATGAGTCTATTGTTTCTAGAAGCTTTTTGATAGAGTCTTTAGGGTTTTCTAAGTAGAGTATCATGTCATCTGCAAACAGTGAGAGCTTGACTTTTTCCTTTCCTATCTGGATTCCCTTGATATCCTTTTCTTGCCTAATCGCTATAGCAAGTACTTCCAGTGCTATGTTGAATAGGAGTGGTGAGAGAGGACAGCCTTGTCTTGTGCCAGAATTTAGAGGGAAGGCTTTCAGTTTTTCTCCATTGAGGATAATATTTGCCACTGGCTTGTGGTAGATGGCCTTCACTATATTGAGAAAGGTTCCCTCCATTCCCATCTTGCTGAGAGTTTTGATCAAGAATGGGTGTTGGACCTTATCAAATGCTTTCTCTGCATCTATTGATATGATCATGTGGTTTTTATTTTTCTTGTTATTGATGTTGTGTATTATGTTGATAGATTTACGGATGTTAAACCAGCCTTGCATTCCTGGGATGAAACCTACTTGATCGTAGTGGATGATCTTCTTAATGAGGCATTGAATCCTATTTGCCAGGATTTTGTTGAGGATCTTTGCATCTGCATTCATCAGTGATATTGGTCTGTAATTTTCTTTTTTGGTAGCGTCTCTGTCTGGTTTAGGTATCAAGGTGATGTTGGCTTCATAAAAGCTATTTGGAAGTGTTTCTGTTTGTTCAATTTCATGAAAGAGTCTTGCCAAGATTGGCAGTAGTTCCTCTTGGAAAGTTTGATAGAATTCATTAGTGAATCCATCTGGACCTGGGCTTTTGTTTTTCGGCAGACATTTGATTACTGTTTTAATTTCATCAATGGTGATGGGGGTGTTTAGATATGCTACATCCTCTTCCTTCAACCGTGGAAGATTATAAGAGTCCAAGAATTTATCCATTTCTTCCAGGTTCTCATTTTTAGTGGCGTAGAGTTTTTCAAAGTAGTTTCTGATTACCCTTTGAATCTCTGTCATATCAGTAGTGATCTCTCCTTTTTCATTCCTGATACGAGTTATCAAGTTTCTCTCTCTCTCTTTCTTTGTTAGGTTTGCCAGTGGTCTATCAATCTTGTTTATTTTTTCAAAGAACCAACTTCTGCTTTCGTTGATCTTTCGGATTGTTTTTTGAGTTTCCACTTCGTTGATTTCTGCTCTCAGCTTTGTTATTTCCTTCTGTCTTCCTGTTCTTGGGTCCTTTTGTTGAGCACTTTCTAGTTCTATTAGCTGTGTCATTAAGCTACTCAGGTAAGCTCCTTCTTCCTTCCTGATGTGTGCTTGCAAAGCTATAAATTTTCCTCTCAGTACTGCTTTTGCTGTGTCCCATAAGTTCTGAGAGTTTGTGTCTTTATTGTCATTTGTTTCCAGGAACCTTTTTATTTCCTCCTTGATTTCATCTCGGACCCACTGGTTATTGAGCATGAGGCTGTTTAACTTCCAGGTGTTAAAGTGTTTCTTCTGAGTCCCTTTGGAGTTCACAAATAATTTCAGAGCCTTGTGGTCAGCGAAGGTAGTCTGCAAAATTTCTATCCTCTTGATCTTATGGAGGTATGTTTTATGTGCCAGCATGTAGTCTATCCTGGAGAATGTCCCATGTACATTGGAGAAGAATGTGTATCCAGGTTTCTGGGGATGGAGTGTCCTATATATATCCACTAGGCCTCTTTCTTCCATTTCTCTCCTCAGGTCTAGTATATTCTTGTTGGGTTTCAGTCTGGTTGACCTGTCCAGTGTTGACAAAGCCGTGTTTAGGTCCCCCACAATTATTGTGTTGTTGTTGATATTATTTTTCAGATTTGTCAGCAGTTGTATTAAATATTTTGCTGGCCCCTCATTCGGTGCATATATGTTTAGGAGAGTGAATTCTTCCTGCTCTACGTACCCCTTGATTAATATAAAATGTCCGTCTTTGTCCCTTACAACCTTCCTGAGTATAAAGTTTGCATTATCTGATATTAGTATGGCCACTCCAGCTTTTTTATGGGTGTTGTTTGCTTGGATAACTTTTCTCCAGCCTTTTATTTTGAGTCTATGTTTGTTCTGACTATTCAGGTGCGTTTCTTGTAGGCAACAGAAGGTTGGATTGAGTTTTTTGATCCATTTAGCCACTCTGTGTCTCTTAACTGGTGCATTTAGTCCATTGACGTTGAGAGAAAGAATTGTCCTGGGATTTAACGCCATCTTTATTTCAAAATTTGGTGTGTCTTTTGGGTAGTCTTGTCTTAGATTAGGTCTTTCAGTTTTTCTCTTAAGACTGGTTTTGTGTCTGTGAAGTTTCTGAGCTGTTTTTTGTCTGTGAAACCATGTATTCTTCCATCAAACCGGAAAGTGAGTTTTGCTGGGTATAGTATTCTGGGTGAAGCATTCATTTCATTCAGTCTTGTCACAATATCCCACCACTGCTTTCTGGCATTGAGCGTTTCTGGTGACAGGTCTGCTGTAAATCTCAGGGAAGCTTGCTTGAACATGATTTCCCCTTTTGATCTTGCTGTTTTCAGAATTCTGTCTCTATCTGTGGGATTTGTCATTGTGACTAGGATGTGTCTTGGGGTGGTTTTTCTGGGGTCTCTTTTGGTTGGTACTCTTCGGGCATGCAGGATTTGATCACATATATTCTTTAGCTCTGGAAGTTTCTCTTTAATGATGTTCTTGACCATTGATTCTTCCTGGAAATTTTCTTCCTGGGTCTCTGGGACTCCAATGATTCTTAAGTTGTTTCTGTTGATCTTATCATAGACTTCTATTTTCGTCTGTTCCCATTCTTTGACTAATTTTTCCATTGTCTGCTCATTTGCTTTAAGTTTTTTGTCCAATCTCTCCTGCTGTATGGAATTGTTATGTATCTCATCTTCCACAGCACCAAGTCTATTCTCAGCTTCTGATACCCTGTCCCAGAGCTTATCCATTTTGTCATTCACTTCGTTTACTGAGTTTTTCAGGCCTGTTAGTTGACATGTTATTTCAGTTTGGAGTTTTGTCATTTCTGCCTTCATATTTTCTTGGTTCTTATTAGTGTTCTGTTCAACTCGATCCATGGTTTCTTGGAGTCTGTTGAGCACCTTCCATATTGCTAGTCTAAAGTCCTTATCTGAGAGGTTGATTAGTTGTTCAGTCATTATCTGGTCCTCAGAATTGTCATCTTCATTCTCTATGTCTGATGCTGGCCTGCGCTGTTTCCCCATTGTCACATTTGTATTGTGGGTTTTTCTACGTGTTGTAGTGGTATTCATTGTCTATATGATGTAGGCAGCACACTCCTCTGGCTCCTCCCTTTCTGGATGGGCTGACTTGCCTCTAAGGGAGGGGAGTCCTCCGTGGATGAAGCCTCACACTGGGTCAAATCTTAGGCCCGAGCATGTAACAGAGAAGACAGTCCAGAGAGAAATGTTTGCTTCTGTGATATAGCGCCGTTCTTAGTGTGATTTTTCCTTCTTGTTGCAATGGAGTTCTTTCCTTAGAAAGAGTGCACGGCCGCGTAGCGAAGCGGAGCGGCCGTGCTCCTCTGAGGCTCTTTTTGCCCCACTCGCAAGAGTTTCACGCAAGAGGACAGTAGACAGACATAGACAGGTCACACTCACAGTCTTTCACAGCTGAGCCCCACTGGGCCGGTGTACTTTCGCGGATTTTCCCCGCCTGGTGTCACACACAGGGAGCCAGCTTTTGCAAAGGATAGCCGGTTTTTATGCTCTGAAGTCCCTCCCTGAAAATGGCGTCTGGGCGAGCGAGGTTTCTGGAGGCTCTTTTTGCCCCACTCGCAAGAGTTTCACGCAAGAGGACAGTAGACAGACATAGACAGGTCACACTCACAGTCTTTCACAGCTGAGCCCCACTGGGCCGGTGTACTTTCGCGGATTTTCCCCGCCTGGTGTCACACACAGGGAGCCAGCTTTTGCAAAGGATAGCCGGTTTTTATGCTCTGAAGTCCCTCCCTGAAAATGGCGTCTGGGCGAGCGAGGTTTCTGGAGGCTCTTTTTGCCCCACTCGCAAGAGTTTCACGCAAGAGGACAGTAGACAGACATAGACAGGTCACACTCACAGTCTTTCACAGCTGAGCCCCACTGGGCCGGTGTACTTTCGCGGATTTTCCCCGCCTGGTGTCACACACAGGGAGCCAGCTTTTGCAAAGGATAGCCGGCTTTTATGCTCTGAAGTCCCTCCCTGAAAATGGCGCCTGGGCGAGCGAGGTTTCTGGAGGCTCTTTTTGCCCCACTCGCAAGAGTTTCACGCAAGAGGACAGTAGACAGACATAGACAGGTCACACTCACAGTCTTTCACAGCTGAGCCCCACTGGGCCGGTGTACTTTCGCGGATTTTCCCCGCCTGGTGTCACACACAGGGAGCCAGCTTTTGCAAAGGATAGCCGGTTTTTTATGCTCTCGTCCTCCTTATTCTTAACATTTAACGATTTGTGGTCTAGTTCTCAGCTTGTTTTATTTGGAATTTTTATTAAGTATCTCATTTATTCAAAAATACAAACTTCTCTTTGCCCATACCAAAATCACAATTCTGTGTGTGTGTGTGTGTGTGTGTGTGTGTGTGTGTGTGTGTGTGTGTGTGTGTGAGCTTAAGCTACAACCTTTTTTTTTTTTTTTTTTTTTTTTTTTTGTGGTTTTTGGGTCACACCCGGCAGTGCTCAGGGGTTATTCCTGGCTCCAGGCTCAGAAATTGCTCCTGGCAGGCACGGGAGGACCATATATGGGACGCCGGGATTCGAACCGATGACCTCCTGCATGAGAGGCAAACGCCTTACCTCCATGCTATCTCTCCGGCCCCAAGCTACAACCTTTAAGGTTGTCTTTGGTACATTTTTGTCTAACTTGTGTTGGAAAGTCTTGTTGCTTTTACTTCTGAATGTCTAGAATCCTGTGCTTACTTTCCAATGCTGATTAAATGGGTTAGTGTATACCACTGGTTGCTTACCTGAAATGTGCTTTATTGAACACAAATTGTACTTCCAGTAAGAATATATACTTAATACCACTGGCCACAGTATTTAACAGATCTTTCTGATTCCGTCATTGCTCTACAATCTGTTCATATTTTGCTTAAGTTATTTCAATCAAATCTTATTACTTGTAGCAGAGAGATAGTACAAGAGTCAAGGCATGAGGCTGTCACTGGCAATGCATATTAGTAGCGATCCCTGAGTTTGGATCCAGGAGTAACCTCTGAGCCAAGTGTACTACAACTCTGTTATCATGTTACCCCAGTCTCATCCTATCACTCTTGTGCTCAAAACCCTACAGTCTCTGGGGCCGGAGAGATAGCATGGAGGTAAGGTGTTTGCCTTGCATGCAGAAGGGCAGTGGTTTGAATCCCGGCATCCCATATGGTCCCCTGAAACTGCCAGGAGCCATTTTTGAGTGTAGAGCCAGGAGTAACCCCTGAATGCCAGGTGTGACCCAAAGAAACAAACAAACAAACAAAAAAAAAACCCCCTACTGTCTCAGTTCCTCATAGTATATAGACTATTAAAGTGCCTAACTAGGTCTTAGGTGATAAATATCCCCTCTGCAAGAAAGTGTTCATTATCTTCACTATATGCAGTCAGCCACTCTGTCTTACTTAAAAATAGAATTTATGTAATGGCAGTCCTTTTTACTTGAAATATTCCAGATCTATTGGATGTTTCCTTAGACTTCACTTTCATGAAACTTGTTCATTTACATTATATAATATTTTAAAATACTACCTGTATCCATATACATTCTAATCTCCTGCTCTACATGTTCTTCATTGTATGAAATACCTTCTTAAAAACCACGTAGTATGTTTTTATCATTTTAGGGTGCTCTCTGCTCTCAAATAAATGTAAGCTTCATGAAAGAAAGGTATTTTGTTTAATTTACCAGGATCACCTTTCTCAGTACATAGCAGATTATCCATACATTGCTCATTTAGAAGTAAAATCTTTTCACTTGTAGGTTCTGAAAATTTTCTAATTCCTACATCAATCAAATAAGTTAGTAATTAAGTCAGTCCATATACTAGCTCTGTCAGTATCATAATGTAATCAGATTAACTCTGGCAGGCTATATAAAGACTTCCTTTATTGTTTTGTTTGTTTTTGTATCACTGGGTATGTTTTGGTCATACCAGCAATACTCAGGGTTTACTTCTAGATTGGTACTCAGAAAACCCTGCTAGGGATCAATCCCAGGTATCGAGCATCCAAAAACACATTGCTCCATTGCTTTGAGCTTTCTCCTAAGCACTCTTCCTTCTGATTTGTCAGACCAATTAATAAGACCAATTAACGGTCTTATTTTGCATCTCTCACCTTTTGTTTTTATTCTGTTTTCATAATTTCAGCAATCTCATGAAAAGTATATCAAAATAACAACTCTCTTACTGAAATGTTACCTCACACATAGTTTATTTGCTTTTTTAGATTTTGAGAATGACCTTTGTCTTGTTGTTTTGGATCATAACCATTTGGTGGCTGGTGTCAGTCCTGGCAGTTCTGAAGACTCTTTTATCCTCAACTTTGACCATTTGGGTAGCAGTACCTGTTGACTATACCATTGACCTAAACACTGACAGATTATTAATGATTTCTTAACTGCCAAATTCTGTTAGCTTCTTGTTGTTGTTTTTCAAGCAATTTTTCTTATGAAACTCTGCCCTTCTTGTTTTGTTTTGGTTTTGGGCTACACTTAACAGACCTCAGGGGTTACTCTTTGCTCTGATTCAGGAATTACTCCTTGAGGCTTGGGGACCATATGGAATGGATTGGGAATTTTGTTTGCAAGGCAAATTGGCTCTCTTGTTCTTGTCTTCTTTCTAACTCTGCCTTCCTAAGTTCTCATTTCCTCTTTTTAATACTAGGTATTTCTTCTCCTGTCTCTTGATACCCCAAATATGTGCCAATATAGATAATCACAGTAAGTTGTAATGTTTAATCTTCTGTTGTCATTTAAGTCATTAAATACTGCCTACAGGAGTCTAGAGATAGTCCACGGGTTAATGTGTTTATTTGTATGTGGCCAACCACAATTCCAGGCACCTTGTTTTCCCTTGCCCTCACCTGACACTAACAAGTAGTGACCCTTGAGCATAGCTGGGAGTGACTCTCAGATGTAGATGATGTGGCACCAAAATAAGCATAAAATACCTCTTTAATTTCTGTTATAGTTTCCCCTTTTGCCCAGTTAATATTAGAAAGCTCCATGCCTCAACAGTCCTTTTCAGCTTTCCTAAACTTCTCTCTCCTAGCATAAATCCTAAAAGGAGGATCTTGAAATTTGTGACCTACTCTTTTTTGTGGGGTGGAGTGGGGCCAGATGTGCTCAGGACTTCTGGCAGGGAATTGGAATATTATTATATGTACTGCTAGGTATTGAATCTAGACAGCTACTTTCGAGGCAAGCATTTTCTCCAGTTTTTAATGAGTCTAGAGAATCAAGTCTTTATTAATATCAAACTGTATTACCAACTGTAGAGCTTCAAATTTTAGGTCCTAGAGTAAATATTTAGTCTTTTAACTGAAAGCTCAAATTTGTATATCCTACATGTTTTCCAGAGTTAGCCTCTGACTAAACTCTAATACTGGAGGCATGATTTAGTTATGATTCCATAACTAAAACCCAGTTACTCACACTTTGTAAGTTTGTTCTGTCCTCACCTACAGATAGAAACCAGAAATTTCTTAGAAAGATTGCTTTTTTTTTTATTTGTTTTGTTAACTCGGGTTGGGCATGTGCAAGGCCATGTGCATGTCCAATCCTTTGTACTATTGCTCCCTCCCCAAAACCCTGCTTTCTGATGTACACTTTTTTATTAAAAGGAAAAAAAATATTTCAGAGGAGATAGTACAGTTGGTAGGGTATTTACACAACTGATCTGGATTTGTTTCCTGGCACCACATATGGTTCCGAGAGTACTACCATAAGTATTCCCTTATCTCAGGGCCAGTAGTAAGCATTGAGCACTGGTGGATGTATGCACCCTCTTCCTAAAAAATAAATACTTTTAAAAAATGCTTTGCTTCCCATCAAATAAAAATTACTATTACCTCCTCTCACTAGACACATTTAAAAAATCTTACTAATTTGGTGCCAAAATACTAGCAAAGCAGGTAGGGGATTTGGCTTTCAATTTGTTCAACTTGGATGTCCTAAATGGTCCATTTGCCTAACCTGGGCATCCTAAATGGTTCACAATCTTGCCAGGAGTAATGTCTCAGTGCATAGCCAGAAGTAATTTTACACTGGGTTTGTCCAAAAACAAACTGACAAAAACAAACATAAAATAGCGAAATAAAATTCCATCTTAGTTAAGCCAAAAGGTGTGACTTCTTGATTTTTTTCCGCACATTAATTATATTACTTCAAGATTGGAGAGGCTTTTAATATAGCTTTGAAAGTTTTCCTGTGAACAGGCATATATCCCATTAATGGGTCATCTGTTTTACATGGATGAGACTTGAGTTTGATCCCTGGCACTGTAAAAATAAAGTCCAGATACTTCATACATTCTGACTTCCTCTTCTCTCCCTTACACTTACCCATTCATTCTGTAAAAATCACAACTACTTAAGTCTGATTCACTGGAGGTTAGGCAAAGAAGAAAACACATTTCTTTATGACAAGCAGATAACATAATCAAAGGTATGCTTGAGTAAGTCATACGTATTTAGTTTTTTTCTTCCAAATGGATATATCTAATACTACTACTTTCTTACAGTGAGCTAGATGACCAATTACCATGTTCCTCCCTGTGTTTTAAAAAGTCCAAATGCTTTATGAAGTTGTTTATTTTTTGTGGGGTGGGTCGGGGTAGAAGAGAAGTGGTAGGTTGAGTCATAGCTGGCAGTGCTGTGGACAAGGTCTGTCATTTCTCTATACTCTGGTTAACTCTGTAATATTTGTGTCAAGGGCCGTAAACTCTATACTCTCTTCTTCAGTTGATTTTGTTTTTGAGCCATATCCTGCAGCAGTCAGGGGTTACTCCTGGATCTGCTCTCATAAGTTACTCCTATCAGAGTCGGGGGACCACATGGGATGCCGGAATTCTAATCTGGTTCTGTCCCAAGTCAGCAGGGTGCAAGGCAAATACTTTATTGCTGTGCTATTATATCACTCTGATCCTCTCTGTACTACTGCTTTGGCCCCTCATTGGTGATTTCTAACTGAAGATAAAGAAACGATGAGATTTGAGAGTTTTAAGTGTTTTTGTTGTTTGAGGGGTTATTTTTGTGTTTAAAGATAAGAATTTAAGGAGATGCAATCCAGATCAAAAAAATTCCATTAGCAATTTTGGAATGAAAGTGAATTTGATGTATAAGTATAAAACCTCAGTGAATAATAATCCTAGAGAAGTTGAGAGGGAGAACTCTAACAGCCTGCATATTAAAATTTTTCATTTAGAAAATGAAAAATGTTTTAGAAGAGGGAGTAGAGCTAATTTTTATAAACTTCCCTGGTTGATCCATATGTCGATAGGGTTTTTTTCTATTTTGCTATACAAATAATTGGCCTATATGTATTCACTTAGTCATTTAATAAGTGTGAATTATCAGAATACTCAGTTTTCAGGAGGCTCTTTCAAAAATAACCTTTCTTAAATACTAATTATAAAAATTGTTTTGGGACCATAAATGGATTATTCTCAGGGCTTTCTAACATAGTTCCAGGATTGCCCTTGAGGTTCCAGAGAACATCATATGCTGCCAGATATCAAACACGAGCATCCTTCATGAAAAGAATGTGCACTTGGTCCCTTAAGTTGTGAATATACCATAACTGTTGTCAGTACTGATCTCCAGTACACCTTAAAGGAGTAGCTTTGGGGGATTAAAATTTTCTTGACATAAGTTCCTTGCACTTGTCATCCATGAATGTCATCCCTCTAACATATTTTTCTAGATTCTTTTTAACTGTTTTACTTTCCTTAAACTCCCCCCCCCCCAAATTGTCTTTCACCCTGAGGAATGTAAATTACTGGATTTATTCCATGCAATAAAAACTTACGGTAAATAAATCCGGTATAAAATAGGTTAAGAAAAAAAATTCAAACTTTTCAAAAAAGTGGAATTGAATAGTATCTAGCAAGAGTGAGAAACAAAAATCAATTGATTTTTTTTTTTTCCTATCAAAAGTAAGTCTGGTGGGGCTGGAGAGATAGCATGGAGGTAGGGCATTTGCCTTGTATGCAGGAGGACAGTGGTTCGAATCCCGGCATCCCATATGGTCCCCTGAGCCTGCCAGGAGCGATTTCTGAGCGTTGAGCCAGGGATAATCCCTGAGTGCTGCCGGGTGTGATCCAGAAACCCAAAACAAAATAAAAAAGTAAGTCTGGTGATTCCAGAGATATTACAGTGGATAAATTGTTTTCCTTGCGTGGGGCCAACCTGTGTTTGATCCTTAACACCTGAGATGGTCAGGCACTGCGTGTGTAATATCAGAGCACAGAACACAGAGTAAGCGTTGTCTGCTGTGGCCCAAAAACTAGGAGGAAAATAGTAAATCAGATTTAGTTAATGAGTATCTTTGAACTTTGTGGCATAGGGCCTGAGTAATAGAGCACAGGTATTAAGGCCCTTGTGTTAGCATGCTATTGATCTTTGTTTTGGCCTTCAGCACTGCTTATGTTTTCCTAGCACTGTTAGAACTAATTCCTGTGCACAGTCAGGAATAAACATTGTGGGGTATGGTCTTAGTCCCCACCCTTACTCTCCAGTCCTCTCTTTAAAGTCAGTGTGACAATTTCTATAGACTGATTATCAGCATACAATGTACCAATAATAAGGTTCTGCTTGAAACTCAAAAAGTATACAGTATAAAATAAGTTTACTCCAGTATCTGGAATGCAACCCCAGGATTAATACAAAAGCAAACGAGTTATTTCCCAGCCCTAGAAACAGTTTAAAGGTGATTTCTCTGTTTCTCATGCTAAATTGAGGGACCAGAGATACAGCACAATGATAAGAATTCCTTGGATGTCTGAGACCCCCTAGAATAATTCCTGGCACTCCATAATTAAAAACAAAAGAGAAGGGACCAGAGCAATAATATAGGGGAATTGGAGCTTGCCATGCATGTGATCTACCCAGATTCAAGTCTGGTATTCCACATCCCTGAGCACCAACTGGTAGTAATTCCTTATTACAGAGGCAGAAGCAACAGAAACTTTCTGAACATCGCTGACTATGCCCTCCTTCCACCAAAAAAAAAAAAAAAAAAAAGCAATAGTTGAACTGTTAATTAAAAGATGTTATTGTTTATAGTTAAAGCCTGTGCCAGTATTGAATAATAAAATTTAATTTCTAACTTTACCAGAGAAAAAATTCCTTTAATTTATTAAACTCCTAATCTTTAAAAGGTTTTACCATGACAGTAACGCTTAGTTTAAAGAAAAACAATTTGCTTGCATAACATGAAACAAAAATTCACCATCTTTCTGCTACTTTTCCTGTACCTTCAACTTCTTAAGGTAATCACTAATAATTCTTTGATTTGTATCGTCTTAGCTTCTTTTTATTTTACTTCTACAAATAGGTATATATAAGGAGCTTCTTTTCCCTATAAATTGACTTATTGTTCTACAGCATTCATTTTTCCTCTTAATATACGTAATTTGTAAGCATTTTCCATATATAAATTAACCATTTTATTTCCTATCTAGTGTTCTGTGACTACATGTTGCTAGTCTTCACTGTCACCATTTATTGCCAAAGCAATATAAATCAAATAAATCAATTTTGCAATAGAAATTATTGAACTCTAGATATTAGAATATGGATAATTTTATAAAGCAAACCTAGTTTTAGTATGTGCAGATTTCTTCTTTTTTAAATTCTTTCTCCTCCTTTTGGTTGGGAGGCACTACTGACAATTCTCAGGGGACTTTTGGGGGGGCTTTCATATGCAAAGCCTTTTCAGCCCTCCTTTTAGTGGGTCTTCTTGATCACAGATTGTAATTTTTATCAGAAATAACTCATTTTCCCAAACTTTTGCTGATGTAAGTTCTAACACATCTCCACTTGTTTTTGTTTGTTTGTTTGTTTGTTCCCTATTTCATCCAGCAGTATTTGGAGGATTGGTCAATCGCAGCACAGTGCTGAGGGGCCATTTGTGTTGCTTGGGCATTATTTGGATCTGCCATCCTGGCCCCAATCCTTGTGCTTCTGTATTAGAAGCATGCATTCTGGTTGTCTAAGCCATCTTCCCATTTGAGCTTGGGGACATTTGGGCTACAGCCCATGTTGCTCATTGGCTCTTCCTGGCTCTGGGCTCAGGAGTAACACTCAGCAGATCTTTGGAGATTATATGTTACCAGAGTATAATACTGTTTATAAAATTATGTTTCTTTTATTTATTTTTTTCTTTTTAGGCCACACCTGGTGATGCTAAAGGTTTATTCCTGGCTATGAGCTCAGAAATCGCTCCTGGCTTGGGTTACCATATAAAATGCCAGGGGGTCTAACCGCGGTCTGTCCTAGGTTAGCGCCCAAGACAAATACCCTATTGCTTGCGCCACCACTCCGGCCCCATAATTATGTTTGTGTATCATATGCCTTTGTTTTTCTTTCCATGTCAGTTTGGTACCCACTGTTAATTTAAGGTCTATTCTCTCCACTGACCCATATTTCTGTTTCTATTATTCACCCATTTAAAGGTTATATTTACAGACCCAGAGCTATGATAATACAGTGGAAAGGGCGCTTGCCATGCATGAGGCTGACCCAGGTTCCATCTTCAGCATCCTAATGATTGGCTCCCTTAACACATCCAGGGATGATTCTTTGGTGCAGAGCCAGGAATAATGCCTGAGCATCTCCAGGTGTAACCTCCCACCAGAAAAATACCATTTCTAAAAATTAAAAATAATTTGCTTGGAAAAGAGGTTAATATGCATGCCTTGCTAGTGACCACTGATCCAGATTTGATATCTGGCACTATAGTCCCTGAGCAGAGTTACCTCTGAGTAAAGCCTGAGTACTGTTGGCCCAAATAGATTTTCTTTACCATTTATTTAATCTTAGCCTGGTTGAGTGGAGCTGGTCTTCACACTTTTTTGTTTGTTTCTTTGTTTGTTTCTGGGGTTTTTTTTTTTGGGGGGGGTCACACCCAGCAGCACTCAGGGGTCACTCCTGACTCTATGCTCAGAAATCGCCCCTGCAGGCATGAGGTTACCATATGGGATGCTGGGATTTAATCTTAGTATTTAAAATCTATTCTCTTCTTTAAAATAATTTGAATATAATATTGATTACAATAAGTTGATATAAAATATAACATTATTGCATCCTTTTACCCAGGTAAATTCTATTACCGTATTTATATTTTATTAATCATTTAACAGTTACGGGAAGAAAGCCGGAGACTGGCTTTGGCTGCCAAAAGAGAAAAGAGAAAGGAAAAGAGAAGAAAGAAAAAGGAAGAACAAAGAAGAAAGTTAGAAGAAATTGAAGCCAAAAATAAAGAGAACTTTGAACTCCAAGCTGCTCAAGAAAAGGAAAAGAATAAAGTTGAAGGTATTTGACTTGTTTTTTATATTAGTTAAATATTAAAAATTTAAGTTGAAAATAGATTTAAGTTAAGGCCTTGAAAATTTTATATATTATTTGATTTTGTTCTAGCTTTTTATTACGAAGAGTTTCAAACACGAGTTGAATGAACGATCAAATGAGCATCTGAATACCTTCCATCTAGAACAGGGTTGGTGAACAAGTTCGACACAAAGAGCCAAAATTTTAAACTGTGGGAGTCAAAGAGCCACACCATGCAGTGACCTGCCAAAACAAACACTCACACAAAAGCATATAATTTTAACAATAATATATTAAACACATATTGCATTTTGCCATTTTGAGTGAGGGTAAAAATCCTGTTCGCCACCCCGATCTAGAATTTTAAAATTAACACTACAGAGAGACCAAGGGATTAAGACTCAAAAACACCAGCGTCTCAAGATCTGCTGCATCCAAGCACTGAACTATCCAGCCTATATAACTGGGCTCAGTAACCCTGGGAGAGGTCTCCAGCTCTCCTGAACATAGACATTATGCTATATTTATGAGCATACTTATTTTTTCCAAGTCATCTGAAATACATTCTGACACTGTACTTATAAAGCTATGTCACACATTGTAAGAATGGCATTGCTTGGTCAGAGCTCAAAAATGGGGAGCAGACGCTTACATGCAGGAGGATGGTGCGTGCTCAGTATATAAGATCCCCCATGTGCTATGAAGAATAGACTTTCATCCTTATTATAACCACCAGTTATTTCCTGAAACAATTAGAGTAGCACTTTATGCAGTATAGTACTATTTTATAATACCTAAAATTTTTGAAAGTAATTCCATAACACTATTTGCAATCCACAATTTATTTCATCTATTTCTCATCAAGAGTTTCTTTTCTTTTTTCTTTTTTTTTTTTTTTTTTGAATGAGGGGTGCGTTTGGACCACACCCATGGGTGCTCAAGAGCTATTTTGGCTCTTTGCTTAGGAGTAGTCTCTGGTGGTATTCATGAGACTAAATAGTCGGGACTAACTTGTCTCTAAATCAACAAGAGATTGAAATGAAGATATTTCAGTTATGTTTATGCAGAGTATGTAAGTATTAATTACTCTTTCCTCAATCTTTATTTTGAAGGAAATTTTTGGTGTTGGTGTGAAGCCTAGGGCCTCACTTTGTAGAAGCACATCCTCTACCACTGAGCAGTAAACTAGTCCTTCTTTCAAGTTTCTAGTGTATAAGTGGTACACCTCATGCAAGAGTATTTCCAATACTTGAAATTGTACTTTCCAGGAGGAAAACATCAACATTTTGTATAACCACAATAACATTACTCTCAAATTCAATAATTATAATGTCTGATAAAATAGATGTTTATTTCCCATATTGTGCCTAACATTTTGGTTTTTTATTTTAGTGTTGTTGGGATTCAAACTCCTTGGGTTAAAACATTCAAATGTTATATTGCTTAGACTTAATAAAGACTGATCCCTCAAATATTTCTTCTAAATGTCTCCTTTTCGGTATTAAAAGATGAATTAATAAGTTTGTTCTTTTTTTTTTTTTTTTTTTTTTTTTTTTTGTGGTTTTTGGGTCACACCCGGCAGTGCTCAGGGGTTATTCCTGGCTCTAGGCTCAGAAATTGCTCCTGGTAGGCACAGGGGACCATATGGGGCACCGGGATTCAAACCGATGACCTCCTGCATGAAAGGCAAACGCCTTACCTCCATGCTATCTCTCCGGCCCCAATAAGTTTGTTCTTTTGGTTAATAATAAACATTGTAATTTTTATCTATAGTAAATTTCTGATTTTAAATTTCAAGTACATAAATTTTATTAAGAACTCTTAGGCCTGACAGGTAGTATAGGGGATAATCTGCCATGCATGTAGCCTACCCCAGTAGATTCCCCACACTGAATACAGTATTTTCCGGTGTATAAGACATATAAGATGACCCCCTAATTTTACCGTTAAAACATAGGTTTAGGCCTATATTCGCAGTATAAGAAAACCCCCTCCCCATTTCTGAGGCAACACCAGTTCTTTTTTTAATTACATTTTTAATGAACGTTCCTTAACATACCGTACATTACCACAGTGAGCTATTTACAACAAGCAAAGGTTCAAAGGTTATACTGTAATAGACTTCATCTCTGACTCTGGCCAATCTGAGCAGTATTTTTACAGTGTAGATTTGGGTACAGAACATTGTATAACTTGCATGCATAAAAAGCCTGCTTGGATTGACTGAGGCAGTCTGAGCAGCCTTGCAGTGATTGGTGCAGGATCAAGTTGGAAAATTTGTTTCATGGCAATATCCAGACGATTTTTGTTTAGTGGCATATCGAAACGTTTTTTAAGATTTACTCAGGTATAAGACGACCCCCGAATTTCGGTTGACTTCCTTCGTTTCAAAAGTCGTCTTATATGCCGGAAAATACGATACTGCCAAGTATAGGCCTACCCTTCCAATAAAATAACTCTTAGAGCTTGCTAATTCAGTACTGTTTCTTTTACAGATGAGCCTGAAGTCTTGACAGAGCCTCCAAGTGCCACAACCACTACAACTATAGGTATATCTGCAACCTGGACAACTTTGGCAGGTTCCCATGGCAAAAGAAATAATACTATAACAACAACCAGCTCAAAGAGGAAAAACAGGAAAAATAAAATTACTCCAGAAAACGTTCAGATTATATTTGATGATCCACTACCAATTTCATACAGTCAGCCAGATAAAGTCAACGGAGAGTCCAAGAGCAGCAGTACCAGCGAGAGTGGAGACAGTGATAACATGAGGATCAGTAGCTGCAGTGATGAAAGTAGTAACAGCAACAGCAGCCGAAAGAGTGACAATCATTCACCTGCTGTGGTCACTACGACTGTGACCAACAAGAAACAGCCATCTGTTCTGGTTACATTTCCAAAGGAAGAGAGAAAATCTGTTTCTGGCAAGACTTCAGTAAAGTCAGTTCTAATTTTTCCTTTCTATTTATAATCTGATAAAATGCCTTGTTTGTGAATGTTTTGTTAGGACAAATTAGCTGACAAAAATAAGCATTGTCTTATGGCTAAACACAAAGTAGTTTCATTAATCATTAAATTTGTATGACAAATTATAGACTTAATTTTGTATTAATGAAAAAAAATAGTACTATTTAATTTGCTCATTTTGATTATTGGACTGTTCATGATGTATTTTTATTTCTCAGAATTAACTCACATAGGGGCCAGAAAGATAGTACAATAGTAGGGTATTTGCCTTGCATACAGTCAACCCGGGATGGACCTGGGTTTGATTCCTGGTATCCCATATAGTCACCTAAGCCTGCCAGGAGTGTTTTCTGAGTTCTGAGCCAGGAGTAACCCCTGAGCACTGCTTTGTGACCCAAAACAAACAAACAAAAAAGGCAAAAGAAATGGTAAAATTAAAAGAAGTGAAAAATACGGTCTTTAAACTGCCTTTGTCACTTCAAAAGTCCTATATACACTGAATTTTTCTTTCTTTTTCATAGATTGTCAGAGACTATCAGTGAGGTGACCAGTAATTCTCTGTCCACTTGCACAAAATCAGGTCCATCTCCCCTTTCTTCCCCAAATGGGAAATTAACAGTAGCAAGTCCTAAGCGTGGACAAAAAAGGGAAGAGGGATGGAAAGAAGTTGTAAGAAGGTGAGTATATTTGTTTTTCTCAGTCTTAATCTTCATTCTGCTTCAGAGTGGGCATAGTTGAATTCCCTCCAAAAATTGTGTGTAATCAAATAGGTGGCCAGAATTCAGACCACAGAGATCACGAAATGCCGTATTTTTGTTGAAAAGAGAATATGTTTTTATTTTTAATCGGGGAGGTTTTATGTGAAAAAAAATCGATGGTTTGGTAGCTGCTTGACCCACCTTTACCAGTATGGAATTTCAGTAGTGATTGGGTTTTCTTTTAGTACTAGGGATTAAAAATAGGGCCTCATATAACCAAGCATGTGCTCTACCATTGAGCTAATCTCTTAACTTCTAAGTATTATTTTATATTCTTCTTATCTTTAAAAAGTATCCTTTATTTGGACTTAAATTTTTGTATTTTGCTTTTTTGTTTGCTTTTTTGTTGGTTTGGTATTTTTGTTTGTTTGTTTTTATATTTTTGGAATAAGCCCAGAAGTGTCTCACATTGCATGACAAGTGTTCTATCACTGAGCCACCTACTGGCTCCAATATTCTAGGAATATTTTTTTAAATAATGTGTGTCAAAAGTAGATTTAATATCTAGTTTAAAAATTAGAATGTTAAATAACATTTAGTTGTTTTAGCTCAAAAAGGCTATTAAGGGGCTGGAGCGGTGGCGCAGGCCCTAAGGCATCTATCTGTCTTGCCCAAGCTAGCCTAGGATGGACTTCGGTTCCAATCCTGGTGATTCATATGATCCCCCAAGCCAGGAGCGATTTCTGAGTGCATAGTCAGGAGTAACCAACCCCTGAGCGTCGCCAGTGGCCCAAAAACCAAAAAGAAAAAGAAAAAAGGCTGTTAAGGCATTATAAATCATTGATAGCCTCTTTTTTGTTGTTTTGTTTTTGTTTTGGGGCCACACCTGGTGACACTCAGGGGTTACTTCTGTGTGTGTGCTCAGAAATCGCTCCTGGCCTGGGGAACCATATGGGATGCCAGGGATCAAACCCAGGTTTGTCCTGAGCAGCCACCTGCAAAGCAAATACCATACACCTGTGCTATTGTTCCAGCCCCTGATAGTCTCTTTTAATGATGTCCTAGGAATGCTTTTTTCTTTATTTATTTTTTGGTTTTGGGGTCATATCCGTTGGCGCTCAGAAATTGCTCCTGGTAGGCTCAGGCTCAGGCTCAGCGGACCATATGGGCTGCCTGGATTCGAACCAAGGTCATCCTGTGTAGGCCATGTGCAAAGTAAACGCCTTACCGCTGTGCTGTCACTCCAGCCCGGAAAGCCGTTTTAAAACATTTGAACGTGTTTGGTGGTTCAAATCCCTGCATCCCATATGGTCCCCTGAACCTGCCAGGAGCGATTTCTGAGCATAGAGCCAGGAGTAACTCCTGAGTGCTGCTGGGTGTGACCCAAAAAAACTCCCAATAAATAAATAAATAAATAAATAAATAAATAAATAAATAAATAAATAAATAAATAAATAAATAACAAAAAAATTGAACTTGTTTATTTTTGTTTGTTTGTTTTCTTTCCCCTCCCCCCTGCTTTGATTCGTCTTATTTCAGGACCGTGGTTAGTGTTTAGTTGTTGTCTTTATTGCTGTGGTGCTTTTCATGTTGTTTTGGTTTTGGTTTGGTTTGTTTTTTTTTTTTTTTGGGAGTTTGATTTTTCTTGTATTATTTTTATGTTTTTCTTTTTCCCATTTCTTTTCTTAAACTGATATTTATAGTCTTGTTTGCATTTTGCCCCTCCCCCCATTTTTTTCTCTTTTTTTTCTTATCTTCAAACAGAACCACAAAACATGAATCATCTTGTTCTTGTTCTGCCTCAAAAATTGAGGGGGAAATAATGGAGGGCACCAAGACCAAACAGTTGTATGAACATTGAGTAGAAATAAAAAATGATCAGACTTGAACACAAATCCAGAGCCAACTACAACAGAATCTATTCCCAATCTACAACAGGCTATACACAGTAGGGACCACTTATACTAGCAACCAGGGGGCAAAAGAGGGGTGATAGGGGATGCATGCTGGGAACAGGGGTGGACGGAGGACAGAATTGGTTATGGGAATGCCCCTGATTCAATGTCACTTTGTACCTGAAATACTACTGTGAATGATTTGTAATCCACTTTGGTCAAAATAAAAATTATAAAAAAAAATAAGAGCTGTAATGAAGCAGCTTATAACTGATAATTCTTAGGTGCAGGGTTAGCTTTTACCCCCATGTTTGGACCAGAATCTCCCTCTTACCCCCCCCCCCCCATGTTTTGGACCAGAATCTCCCTCTTACCCCATTTCTGTTTTATTTCTCTGATTCATTCATTCACAAATGCACACAGTTGAATTAATTGAAGTCATATCAACACATTCTATATACAAATTAAGAATTAAAGTTCTCTTCATTTTGTTTGGGGGTTTGTTGTTGTTCATTTGTTTTGTGGCTTTTGAGATGGGATTTATTTATTTATTTATTTATTTATTTATTTATTTTGATTTGTTTTTGGTTTTTTGATGTTTTGGGCTATACCTGGTGATGCTCAGGCTCACTCCTGGCTTTGCACTTAGGAATTATTCCTGTCAGTGCACAGGAGACCATATGGGATGCTGATGATTGAACCTGGGTCAACAGCATGCAAGGCAAGCACCATCCCACTGTACTGTCTTTCTAATCCCTCACTTTCATCTTACATTGTGTAAAGACATTCTTTTTTTTTTTTTTTTTTTTTTGTGGTTTTTGGGTCACACCCGGCAGTGCTCAGGGGCCACTCCTGGCTCCATGCTCAGAAATTGCTCCCGGCAGGCACGGGGGACCATATGGGACGCCGGGATTCGAACCGATGACCTTCTGCATGAAAGGCAAACGCCTTACCTCAATGCAATCTCTCCGGCCCCGTAAAGACATTCTTAACACATTTGAAAATAATTATCACTTGACTATTTAACTTAGTTTAATATATAAAAGGACAAAAATGTATCTTATAAGAAATTAAATATAAGGGCCAAAGATGGGGGTGGATGGTAGTATACATGCCTTTCAATATTGAATCCCTGTGTTAGGTTCTCCAGGACCACTAAATAAATGCAGCTTTTATTTAATGTATAATTCTAAATTTGTAATTTTTATTAATAAACAGTTGGCTGGATTTTTTATTATTTTACTGTGTTCTACTTGGTATTAATTGTTTTGCTTTTCCTTTTGGGGGGCAATAGCCAACTGTGCTCAGTTTATTCTTAGTGGTGTTTAAGAGACCATATACTATTGTGCCAGGTATAGAACTTGGGTTGACTGTACAAAGACAAACATCTTAACTACAGTACTATTATTCCAGCCCTGTCTTCTTTCCCCCTTCTTTGAAAGTCAGTTTGTTTTTGTTACAGTTTAGATAATATGTTTTCAATAGTATTGTTTATGATTTTGATGTACAGGTACTGCACCTCACCACCACCAAAGTGCCCATTATTCTCCACCAATGTCCTTATGTTACTTCTAGCTCACCTCTAATCTACCCTACCTCCGGTAGGTAATCTGTTTTGTACTCCAAAGCCAAGGGTTTGTAATTTAATATAGTCTATTCCCTTGTTTGTTTCTTTCTATAGTATAAATAAATGAGATCACCTGGTCTTCCTTCCTTCCTTTTGACATAGTTCACTTAACATGACACTGTATAGTTCCATGCAAGTACAGCAAACTGCATGTTTTCCTCTTTACTTACTGCTGCTGAGGATGTAATTATTCTTTCATTTAGACCTCAAAACTTTGCTGTACTTGCTTTTCTTGATTTTTAATGTTTCCCTGCTGTTTTAACAGCAGACTCACTATTATTGATGTAGTGTAGTGCTGTTAAACCAGGCCTACCACCTGAATTAATATTACCTTTTTTGTTTTTGTCATGGGACCATACTTGGCAGTGCTTGGCAACATCTGTCAGTGCCATACTTGAAGGATACTGTGTGATGCCTTAGGTAGAACCTAGGACTTTGACCTACACAGCATGTATTTCTAGTGTTTGAGTCCTCTTCTGTACCCCAAATCTGAGTACGTTTTTTGTTACTTTTTTAGCCACCTTTAATAGCCCTCAGCAATTGTTTCCAGTGAGGTTCTGGGCATCAAAACCAGGACTTTTACTTGCACAGAATGTACTCCAACACTTTGAGCTATCCCCTGAGATCATGAATCTGAATGTATAAATTGTAATTTGGGGGGTTGGAGGTGCAGAGGTTAAAGCACATGCCTCGAATCAGTTGACTTGCTTTGATCCCCATCAACATCTGTTTCCCTAACATTGAATTACAAATTTAGCTTGCTGTGAATTGCTGGGTGAGTCCTTCAATCTTCTTATGGGATTGAAATTTATTTCCCCCAAAAAAATAAAATGAAAGGGTAATTTTCTAAAAATGGGCTTATCATTTTTTTAGAAGTTCCAGTATATATGTCCCCCCCCCCTTGACTACTTTAGTGAACATTCTTTCAAGAATGTTGCAGTTGTAAAGGATAATCATTTTAATGCCTCTATAAGAATGAGGGGAAATAATGAATTTTTCTATATCTTTTTGGGTCATATTCAGTATTGCTCAGGTACCGCTCACAGCTCAGTGGTTAGGGTTGCTCCTGATGATGCTCTGGAAATCATATGGTGCCTGGGTTGAATTTGGTCCTCCTACATGCAAAATTTTTACGCTAGCCTTTCTTTGCACATTCTCCCTAGTCTCAAAGTGAATTTTATATTATCCTTGAGTTTTATAGTAGAGACTAAAAATAAGAATGTCAGTAAAAGGGGCTAGAGCTGTGGCGCAAGCAGTAAGGCATCTGCCTTGTGTGTGCTAGCTTAGGACGGACCGTGACTTGATCCCCTGGCATCCCATATCGTCCCCCAAGCCAGCCAGGAGCGATTTCTGAGCATATAGCCAGGAGTAACTTTTGAACGTCACCGGGTGTGGCCAAAAAAACAAACAAACAAAAAAGAACATCAGTAAAATATCCAGCTGTGCCTAAAGGATGCCTTTCTCAGCTTAACAGTAGATGTTTGCCATAAGCATTTGTGTAAATAGTCTGTGTCTATATGGTATGTCTTTCACAGATATTAATGATGAAACAAAGGTCAGATAACCAGGCATTACTTAATCTTGAGAAGCTATGAGAACATGTACTCCCAAGTGATGTCTCTTCCCATTCCTCCCTCTTTTATCACCCTGGCAAAGACTAACGCTATAGTCTATTTTTGCATTTACAGAAACATGTTTTAGTAATTCTATTCCTTTAATCACAACTACTAATACTAATGATTACTCTTAATTTATGTTTGCAACTTTTAACCAGGTCAAAGAAGGTATCTGTTCCATCAACTGTGATATCCCGAGTGATTGGAAGAGGAGGCTGTAATATTAATGCCATTCGAGAGTTCACTGGCGCACACATAGATATCGATAAGCAGAAGGACAAGACAGGAGACCGAATTATTACTATAAGGCAAAACTTTGTTTCTTATGCTTTCTTTTGTTATATTTATTGAATTATAACTTAGTGAAATATAAGCATTAAAGTTTTCAGTGAATTTTGTTTAATAAATATATTTTTTTCTCCATCTTCCTTTTCCTTTTATGATTGTGGTATACTCATCTCTTTGGTTAAAATCACCAAAGCTCTCATATTTTATATCAGTGCCAGGGATCCCAACCATTTGGGTCATAATGTGACATGTTAGGTATAGTGCTAAGTCTTGAATTTGCAACCTAATGTATGTAAAGCAGGTGTTCTGTCACTGAGTTATCTCAAGACCTCCTAGAGAACTTTTTTGAGGGAATTTGAGGGTTACCTGGCTGTGTTCACAGCATGCTACTGGCTCTAATTTCAGAGTCATTCCTAATGCAGGGCTCCTGGGGCAGTTTGCTGTGCTGGGGAATTAACCCAGGTTGACCTCATTCAAAGCATATATGCCTTACCAGTTGTACTATCCTTTCAGTCCTAGAAAATGTTTTAGTTGATCTTACTGACGACACCACAATGCTTAGATGCTACTTCTGGACTAGTTAGGGATTGAATCTGGACTTTCTAAATGTTAAGTGTTTAGTGTAGTTCTTTGCGTTATCTCCTTGGGCATAGAATACATTTTTGTTGTTGGGGAGGACGTCAAAATCCAGTAGTGTTGAGGAACTACTCTGGCTTAGTGTTTAGAGGTAGTCACTCTCTGGGGTGTGCTCTGGAGACCATGTGGTGTTGGTAACCGTATCTGGATTTCTGCCTGCAAAGTATGTGCTCTAGTTCTTTGAGCTAGTTTGTGTCCCCCCTCCCCAACCACCAAAAGTAACATTGTAAGAAATCATATGGTTATGGGGCCAGAGTGATAGCAGAGCATGTAGGCCATTTGCCTTCCATGTAGCCAACCCAGACTTGATCTCTGGCATCTTATATGGACCCCTGAGCCTGCCAGGAGTGATTCCTGAGTGCAGAGCCAGGAAGCAACCACTGAGCCCTGTTGGTTGTGCATGTCTCTCCCCATCAAAAAAAAAAAAAAAAAAAAAAAAAATATATATATATATATATATGTGGTTGTGAGGGACAAGTACTTCTTTGCTAATAGCCGAACCAATAGCTCTCTATAATATACTTGAAATGCATATGTTTAAAATATATATTAATTGAATATATGGAACCATAAGGGATGCCAGGGATTGAACCCAGGTTATCTACAAGGCAAGTACCCTAACGACTGGACCTGTGCTTCAGCCCTTAGGGAAAAAAAAATTTTTTTGGTAGCACTAGAATTGAACACAGGGTTTCTTTATGGCAAAGCTGAATACCCAGCTCTCTCCAGTATTAGGTTGTTTCTTAGGTTTTTATTTGTTTATGGGCCGTACATGGCAATGCTCAGGGTTTATTCCTGCTTCTGCTCAGAAATCATTCCTTATTTTGCATAAGGGACCATAAGCAGTGCCAGATCAAACTTGGGTCAGTCATTTATAGAACAAGGGCTCTACCTGCTATAATATATTTCTTTTTTTTTTTTTTTTTTTTTTTGGTTTTTGGGCCACACCCGGTAACGCTCAGGGGTTACTCCTGGCTATGCGCTCAGAAGTTGCTCCTGGCTTGGGGGACCATATGGGACACCGGGGGATCGAACCGCGGTCCGTCCAAGGCTACCGCAGGCAAGGCAGGCGCACCTTACCTTTAGCGCCACCGCCCGGCCCCGCTATAATATATTTCTATGCTCAGTAATAGGCTTTGACTTGTTGGTATTATCAGAAATCTTTTGTTTTGACAGCTTTCCAGAAGTATGATAGTCATTCAGCTTATAGAGAAGTTACTAATAATATATCATAAATTGAATCACCTTAGGTCTCAATATTTAAAAAAAGAATGTTTTTCCTCAGTTGTATTTTATTAGTATTATTTTAGAACTTGATAAACAGTTTAATTTTGATAAACAGCTTATGAATTACATTACTAAAAAGTGCAGCGTCTTAATATAATTTATAATGTCAAATTTTTAGTTAAAAGAAATAATAATTTTTTACAAAACAGTTTTTATCATTCTTTTTATGATTTTACCTTTGGAAAAAATAGTGGCATTCAGAAAAGTTGACGTATTTGTAGAATTCATCCAGAATGGGTATATAAGTACAGCTTAACTTCTGTTATCTGTTCATTATATGTACATAGAAATGAATTTGAGCTTTACATAATAAAAAGTAGGTGAAATTTCACCTTTTTATCTGTCAATTTGTAGGGGTGGCACAGAATCAACAAGACAAGCAACTCAGTTGATCAATGCTCTGATAAAGGATCCAGACAAAGAAATTGATGAACTTATTCCAAAGAATCGTTTGAAAAGCTCCTCAGCAAATTCCAAAATAGGGTCTTCAGCACCTACCACCACTGCTGCTAACAGTTCCTTAATGGGAATTAAAATGACGACTGTAGCTCTGTCATCAACATCTCAAACTGCCACAGCACTCACTGTGCCTGCAATTTCTTCTGCATCAACTCACAAAACCATTAAAAACCCAGTGAATAACGTGAGGCCTGGTTTTCCAGTTTCTCTTCCATTAGCATATCCTCCTCCACAGTTTGCACATGCTTTGCTTGCTGCTCAGACTTTCCAGCAGATACGTCCACCAAGGTTGCCCATGACCCACTTTGGAGGTACTTTTCCACCAGCTCAGTCCACTTGGGGTCCTTTTCCTGTCAGGCCTTTGAGCCCTGCCAGAGCTACTAACTCGCCTAAGCCTCACATGGTGCCTCGCCATAGCAATCAGAATAGCAGTGGTTCTCAGGTGAATTCAGCAGGTTCTTTAACTTCAAGCCCAACAACTACAACCAGTTCATCAGCTTCAACGGTGCCTGGTACATCTACAAATGGCAGTCCAAGCTCACCTTCTGTAAGAAGGCAGCTTTTTGTCACAGTTGTAAAGACATCCAATGCTACTACAACAACAGTCACAACAACGGCAAGCAACAACAGCACTGCACCCACAAATGCCACATATCCTATGCCTACTGCCAAAGAACACTACCCAGTATCTTCCCCATCTTCCCCATCACCACCAGCCCAGCCAGGAGGGATTTCTAGAAACAGTCCCTTGGATTGTGGAGCAGCATCTCCAAATAAAGGGGCATCTTCTTCTGAACAGGAAGCAAGTGGTCCACCAGTAGTAGAAACAGCAAACAGTAGACCTCCAAATAACAGCAGTTCTTCTGGGAGTTCAGCAGTTCATTCTTCTCAGCAACAACCTCCAGGGTCTGTTTCTCAGGAACCAAGACCACCTCTTCAGTCTCGGGTTCCTACCCCGGAAGTTAGAATGACTGTTCCTCCTTTAGCAACAAGTTCTGCTCCAGTGGCAGTGCCTTCTACTGCGCCAGTGACTTACCCTATGCCTCAGACACAAATGGGATGCTCCCAGCCTACTCCTAAAATGGAAACCCCTTCTATTAGACCACCCTCTCATGGCACAACTGTCCCTCATAAGAATCCAGCTCCAGTGCAAAACTCATCTGTTGCAGTCCTCAGTGTCAATCACATTAAAAGACCTCACAGTGTTCCCTCTTCTGTCCAGCTACCTTCGACCTTAAGTACACAAAGTGCTTGTCAAAATTCAGTACATCCAGCAAATAAGTCTATTGCTCCCAATTTCAGTGCCCCCTTACCATTTGGGCCCTTTAGCACATTGTTTGAAAACAACCCTACTTCTGCTCATGCCTTCTGGGGCGGATCTGTTGTTTCATCTCAGTCAACACCAGAATCTATGCTATCAGGAAAATCCTCATATTTGCCAAATTCAGATCCTTTACATCAGACTGACACTTCCAAAGCTCCAGGTTTTAGACCACCATTACAGAGACCTGCTACCAGTCCCTCAGGTAAATATATTTTTTTTATTTTTTGCTGTTACTTGTTTGTATGTGATGAATTTTATTGTAATTTTCATATTATTTTAAAGTTTTGCTTTATAACTGAGTCAGATTAATAAACAGATCTTTGTATTTGATGAACTAAAACACTTGTTAGTGGTGTGTGTACTTAAATTGTGTTACATATACGGGGCCGGGCGGTGGCGCTGGAGGTAAGGTGCCTGCCTTGCCTGCGCTAGCCTAGGACGGACCTCGGTTCGATCCCCCGGCGTCCCATATGGTCCCCCAAGAAGCCAGGAGCAACTTCTGAGCGCATAGCCAGGAGTAACCCCTGAGCGTCACAGGGTGTGGCCCAAAAACCAAAAAAAAAAAAAAAATTGTGTTACATATTTAATCTTTTTAGAATTTATAGTTCATTCGTACCTTTAATATTTCATTATTAAACTTAGAGACAAGTTTTTCTCAAAGTTTCAATTAAGATTCTGCCACTAACAGTTATTTTTAATTTTAAATAATAGTGAATCTGTTCAAAATTTTAGTTTGAAACTTGTGCCATCACCAACACTTGGCATAGAACCTGTCTCTGTGCTCAGGGATCACTGATGGACCCAGGGACCATATGGTGTGCTGGGAACAGAACCTGGTTTGACTTCATGCAAGGCAAATACCTGCCCACTGTACAGTCTCTGGCCCACAAAGGTTTTGTAAAATAATTGTTTTCATTTCTAATTTATCTTTTTTGTTTATCTAATTTATCACACATTCAAGGCATGTTAAAAAAGAATCCTATTGGACAATGATTGTGTTTATATAGCAACTTAAAATTTCTCTTTATTTTTTTTTTTTTTTTTTTTGTATTTTGGGTTTGTTTTTGTTTTTTGGTTTATTTTGGTTTTTGGGTCACACCTGTCAGCGCTCAGGGGTTACTCCTGACTCTATGCTCAGAAATCGCTCCTGGGATGCCGGGATTCGAACCACCGTCCTTCTGCATTACCTCTATGCAGTCTCTCCGGCCCTTTTCTTTTGTATTTTTTACTTTATTTGTTCAGTTTAGTTTTTTGGCACCCTAGATGATATTTGGGAAACTGCTAGTTCTGGTGGGCATGCTATGCTGAGATTTGAACATGAGACTCTTACATACAAGCATGTGCCCCCCCCCCGCCCCAATGGAACCTTTTGAGCTATCTCCTAGACTTCACTTTTTACTTGATACAAATTTGAATTTTGGGGGCGGTGTTGTTTTTTTTTTTGGGGGGGGGGTCATACTCAATGGTGCTCAGGATTACTCCTGGTTCTGCACTCAAAAATCGCTCCTGGCAGACTTGGGGGACCATATGGGATTCTGGGAATTGAACTAACATCCATCATGGGTTGGCCATGTGCAAGGCAAACACTCAACCTCTTTACTATCTCTCCAGCCCCAACAATTTTGATTCTCTTAACATGAAACAACTTACCACTTAATAATGGTACATTTATTAGTACCTGAGGAAATATTGATAAAATTCTCTATAGATTTTACTTTTTCCCTTAATGTTCTTTTTTTTTTTTTTTTTTGGTTTCAGTATCCATTTTAGAATATCAGTTTACATTTAAAATCATGTGAGTTTTGGTGTCTGATTTTGGTTTGTGGCCATACTCTGCTGGGCTCAGGCTTACTACTTATTCTGCTTTGGGAATAGTATACGGTGCCAGGGGCCAAACTGACATCAGCCATGTGCAAAGAAAGCACGTTATTCCCTGTGCTCTTTGCTCTTTCTATTACCCCAGAGTTACGTCTTTTAATGACTATTTCTTTTTTTTTTTTTTTTTTTTAAGGCTGAATTGAGCCTCTTCTTTTTTTTTTTTTTTTTTTTTTTTGGTTTTTGGGCCACACCCAGTAAGGCTCAGGGGTTACTCCTGGCTATGTGTTCAGAAGTTGCTCCTGGCTCGGGGGACCATATGGGACACCGGGGGATCGAACCGCGGTCCATCCAAGGCTAGCGCAGGCAAGGCAGGCACCTTACCTTTAGCGCCACCGCCCGGCCCCTTAATGACTATTTCAAGTAAATTAGAGATAAATCTATACTAGACATTGTCTGCAGACAAATTCATCATTTCTATTATTTTCACATTATCATTTTCACATTTTTTGTAACTTAAAAAAATTGCTTTTTTTTTTTTCCTTTTTTGTTTTTGGGCCACACCCGGCAGCAGTCAGGCCTTACTCCTAGCTCTGCACTCAGAAATTGCTCTTGACAGGCTTGGGGGACATTATGTGATCCCAGAAATCAAATGCTGGTCTGTCCCAGATCAGCCGCAAGCAAGGCAAACACGCCTTACCGCTGTGCTACCTCTCCAGCCCCAAAAAATTGATTACTTTTTAAAAACAAAACATTATTGTGAACAGGTTTAATGTTTTATTTAAATAATAGGTATTATGTTACAGTTTAATTTCAACATAAAGTTTTAAGCATGACACTATATTCATTTGTATATTAAGGCTGCTTTTATGTTCTATGATAGCCTAATACTACTTAATTCTTTATGAATAGTTTACCTTTTCTTTTTTTAATAAATTTTTATTTATTAAATAAATAAAATGCATTATAAATCTTTCACAGAATTATTTACTGTACATAGTGACAGTGAATGAGGGGCATTCCCACCACCAGTGTTGTGTTCCCTCCACCTCTGTTCCCAGAATGTATCCCATATCTCCCTCCTCTACCCCCCAGAATACTAGTGTAACTGGTCTCCACTTTACAGCTTGTTGTAGATTGGGTATCTGTTCTGTTCTCATTGCTTTGTGCCACCACTCTAGCCCTTGATTTATAATTTTAATTTTTTATTTATTTTTGGCTACAAGTGTTACTCACAGGACCATCTGTCGTGCCATGGATTTGAGTTGAGGCTAGCCAGCAAGATGCAAGGCTAGTGCCTTAACCACTATAGTATCTCAAAATTTTTAATAGCACTTTTTGTTAACAGTAAAATTAAGTGAAAAATAATGAGATTACCTGCATCCTTTTTGTCCTCACAAATTTAGCCTATCATCCATACTGCACTCTGGTGCTTTGTCATAATTACGTATCAAATATAAATGTTCTTCCCACAAATGGCCCAGTTTTTACATTGCCATTCATATTGATGCTATATATTATATGGATTTGAACAACCATTGTTGTATCATGTAGTAGATTGTCAGTGTTTCCAAAATCCTCTGTTCTTCATTCCTCCTTCCCTTAGTTTTTAAAAATTTAAAATTATTTTTCTTGTTTTGGGTGGGAGGGTCACTGCTAGCTTTGTTTGGGTCACCTTTTGGTGCTAAGTGTTGCAAGTCAGACCCTGAAGAGGTTGACTGATGGAGGGATGGAGGATGAGGCCTTTCTCTTCCAGCTCGGATCACGCGTCTGCCACCGTGTCTAGCCGACGGTTCTGAGGTGAAACGGCGGGTAAACAGGGTAAACAGCTCGCAGACAGTCAGGCTCGTGGAAATATTAGCTTTATTCGGTGGACAAGACTGAAGTCCAAAGACTCAGCCTCAGTTCCAGCAAAAAAGCCTCAGCCTTCCACAGACCCTTGTTTTTATCCCCCAGAGTCAGGTACCACCCAATGGTGTGATCAGATACCAACCAATGGTGGAAGCAGAATCAGGTACTACCCTAGGGTGGGGGCAGAATGCCAGGTCACACCCTAGGGTAGGGCACAATCACCAATCAGTTTAGGGTGAGTAACATAGTAATCCCCTAAAATATTTACATACACAACACTAAGTAAGCAGATCTCAGCTTTCTGCATGCAGTACATATGTTCAGCCTGTTGAAACGTTTATGCCACCAACTTTCACTGATGTTGATGAGGGGCTGCCACTGGTTCAGTCCTCATGTGGGATAGGTATTCATTCAAACCAGGGTTATGACCAACACCAAAAGTAAGGCTCTGCTTTTACTTCCTATACGATCTTTTTGGCCCTTTAAGATAATTTATATGCAATTCTTTTTTTTTTGGGGGGGGGGGGTTTGGGCCACACCCGGCTGTGGTCAGGGGTTACTCCTGGCTATCTGCTCAGAAATAGCTCCTGGCACGCACAGGGGAACCATATGGGACACCGGGATTTGAACCAACCACCTTAGGTCCTGCATCGGCTGCTTGCAGGTCAAACACCGCTGTGCTATATGTCCGGCCCCTATTGCAATTCTTAACCATTAAATCTACCTAAATTTTAGTGGCTAGAGCAATAGTACAGCAGGTAAGCCACTTACCCTGCATGCTCTTAACTCTGGTTCAAGCCCTGTAACCTCATATTGTACCCTGAGTCTATGATGAGTGATTCCTGGTCTGGAACTAGAAGTAAGCCCCTGAGCATTAGTGGGTGTGGCCCTCAAACTCCAAAACAATAAAAATTTAAATAAATCTAGCTAAATTTTAGTACTAATACCAAGTATACATATATTCTGTAATGCCTAGTAAAAAGGCAAATGTTGAAATTAAGTATAAAACACTTTCCTTAATAATTTTCTTTTGGGTAGCCACAGAACTACAACACAGTGGTACAAGGCATTTGCCTTGCAAGTGGTCAACCCAGCACAAACCCGGGTTTGACCCCCAATATCCCACTAGTCCCCCCCCCCAAAATCTGCCAGGAGTGATTTATAAGTGCAGAGCCAGGAGTCATGCTTGATTGCCACCAAGCATGTCTTAAAAACCCAATTTCTTTTTATCCCTCTTTCTAGGACTTTAATCCAGGTCCTTCCAAATGTAACACATGTGCTTTACCACTGAACTACACTCCTCCTTTCTCTTTGGATACTTTTTTTTAGTTTTGTTTTTGTTTTTGGGTTACACCCAGCAGTGCTTGGGGGTTATTCCTGGCTATGCTCAGAAATCGCTCTGGCAGGTTCGGGGAACTATATGGGATGCAGGGATTCGAACCACCATCCTTCTGCATGCAAAGCATAAATGCCTTACCTCCATTCTATCTCTCTGGCCCCTCTTTTTTTTTTTAAACAACAAAAGGGAATCAGGATTTGAAGGACTGAATGAAGTAAACAAGTTATTTTAATACATTAAATATTTAGGTTTGTCCAGAGAAACAAATCCAAGGACTCAAGCATCTGCTTTACCAGCAAGAGGACCAAGTTTCACTCCTGTCTCCACATACATGCCACCAAAACTGGTATTAGAAATAAATTCTGAGCACTACCAAGTGTGATTCAAAACCAAAAACAGTTCAGGATATATTTGGAACTCAAATTTTAGGATTTTAAAATTACTTCTTTTAGGGGTAACTAATACAAATTATATGGTCTTCTGCATTATAGGTATTGTCAATATGGACTCTCCATATGGTTCTGTAACACCTTCTTCTACGCATTTGGGAAACTTTGCCTCAAATATTTCAGGAGGTCAGATGTACGGACCTGGGACACCTCTTGGAGGAGCACCTGCAGCTGCTAACTTTAACAGACAACATTTTTCCCCACTTAGTTTGTTGACTCCTTGTTCATCAGCATCAAATGGTGAGCATTATACACCACTATAATTACATCAGAAGAGTTTGCATATGTCCTTAAAAGAAAATTTGTCTTTTAGTTTTGGAGTTTGTCTTTTTTGTTGTTTTGGGGTTTTTTTTGTGTTTGTTTGTTTGTTTGTTTTTTGTAGTGCCAGGAGTCTATCCTAGGACAAAGTGCTCTACTACTAAGCACCATAACTGATTTCAGTTAGGGTTTTTTTTATATATTGTTCTTTGTATGGGGGTCACAACCAGAGGTAGTCAAAGGCTACTCCAGAATTTGAATCAATCTTGACAGTGTTTGTAGGACTTTGTGGTGCCAGGAATCAAATCCAGCCATCCTATAATCAAAGCCGGCTCTCTAGCTCTTGGACCTCTCTCCCTGTTTATGGTTTGAATTTTTGTTTGGGGCCATACCCCGTGGCACTCAGTGGTTGGTTATTCCTGGCTCTTTGCTCAGGAACTCCTGGCAAGCTCGAGAGACCATATGAGATAACCATATGAGACCATATGGACCCGGGTTGGTGCATGCAAGGGAAGCACCTTATGCATTGTGCTATTGCTTCAGCCCCTTGGTTTGGAGTTTGCACTTTTACGTCTCTCATACTTTTTTTCAAAATTTAACCGCCCCCCCTTCTGTTACTTTGTTTTTTCAGTAACTCGGGCTCACATACTTCTTAATATGGTGATTGCACATGATCTCATATGTAGTTGCTTACAAGGGCTTCCTGTATATTTATTCTCTTTGGGTTGAACAGCTGTAGCTAGCTAGAGTGCTTGCATGTATTTAGTTGCAATACAGTGGGAGTTGTGCACTTTAGTTGCAGTGCTCTCACATACTTGGTCATTTGTCTAACATTTCATACTTAATTGCAAGATTGAGGGTTCCAGAGTTACTGAGATTTCTCTCTACACATGTTTCTGGCAGTAGAGAGCAAACAGTGAATCACAGTGCCAAATCAGGCACCTCTTACCATTGATCTCTCAATCTCCTCTCATAATTTTAATACTGTCAGAATAAATAGTTAACCTGGAAGAGTTATGATCATGAAAGTCATTGTCCCTTGTCGGTGCTTATTACTCTCTGGATCTGCTGATTTCTGCAGCTTCTTCAAATGTGGGAAACTTGACGGCATTTTTTTTTTTTTTTGTAGTGAGGGAACTGTTTTGTGCCTTAGCCAGGAGGTAGAGGTTTTGGTACAAAGGAAAAAAAACAGAAACAATTTATATTTATGACAGTCTGTGATATGAGAACAAATTTCAGTAGAGCTTTCAGATTTTTTTTAATTGCTGAAGTCAGTCTTGTATAACAAACCAAAATATATTAATCCTATTATAACATTTGTTGGTTTATGTTTATATTCATTTTATTTTTACATTTTTTGAGTACTCAGCAGTTCTCAGAGGCCAATCCTAGTGGTACACAGGAATCTTCCGTTTGATGGTACAATACTCTTGGTAAAATATAGGGAAATTTATCTAATGGCAGGGACTGAATTCATCCCCTGTACTCTAGAAACTATTTTTTATTTGAGAATATGTATACATGTATATTCATAAATGTATATATATAATCACATGCTTATTGTGTGCCTTGGTATCTTAACATACTATGTAAATAGCATAGATGTTTTCAGGCATATTTACATTATCCGGTGGATTTTTATCTGTAGTCGGAATTCTAATTTTTAATTTGGGAAAGGGGTTTGGGCCACATCCAGGTACTCAGGGACTATTCCTGGTTTGCACTCTGAGGGCACTTCTGGTGGTCAGTAGACCATTATGTCATTTTGGGAATCAAACCCAGGTTCACTTACTCCCCAAGGAAATTACCTTTCCTCCTACTACCTATGCCTCAGAACATTCATTTTCAGTTATTTTCATCTGTAAATGACCTGTGTCTCCTCTCCTCTCCTCTCCCCTCCCCTCCCCTCCCTCTCCCCTCCCCTCTCTTCTCCTCTCCTCTCTCCCTTCCTCTCTTCTCTTCTCCTCTCTTCTCCCTTCCTCTCCCCTCCCCTCCCCTTCCCTCCTCTCTTCTCCTTTCCTCTCTTCTCCTCTCCTCTCCTCCCCTTTCCTCTCTTCTCCTCTCCTCTCCTCCCCTCTCCTCTCCTCCCCTCTCTCTTCCCCGCCTCTCCCCTCCCCTCTCCTCTCTTCCCCTCCTCTCCCCTCTCCTCCCCTCTCCTCTCCTCCCCTCTCTCTTCCCCGCCTCTCCCCTCCCCTCTCCTCTCTTCCCCTCCTCTCCCCTCTCCTCCCCTTTCTTCCCCTCCCCTCCCCTCTTCTCTCCTCTCCTCTCCTCTCCTCTCTTTTCTCTACTCTTCTCTCCGGTTTCTTTGGGGTTTTTTGGTCACACCCAATGGAGCATAGGGGTTACTCCTGGCTGTGCATTCAGAAGTTGCTCCTGGCAGGTACTGGGCACCTTACGGGATGCTGGAATTCGAAACCGGGGTCTGTCCTCTGTTGGCCGTGTCAAAGGCAAACACCTTACCACTGTGCTATTGCTCCATCCCCTGTGTATTTTATTTTCAAAACCAGAAAACAAAAGCTATTTATTTTAACAATTATTAATCTTATTCTGAAAAAATAACATTTCTTGTGAACAAATACTAAAGAACCACCCCAGTGTTTAATTGGGAAGGTGTGTGGAGCGGGGATTGGCCATACCTGGCTGTTCCCAAGGATCACTGCTGGCAGTGCTAAGGGGCCGATTTGGGAATGCCAGGGATATAACCCAGATCATCTGCATGCAGCACAAGTACCTTACCCACTGTACTATCTCTCAAGTTCCCAAAGAAACCGTTTACTATTTGCTTATTTCTTGTGACTTTTATATTTAGTTAAATGACCTTATCAAAATCATGTGGTCTTGACACATTTTAACAAACCCAAAACTATGGTACATAGCCTCAGTTTGATTTTCTAGTAATGTAGTTTGACAAATATAGAGATTGGAAAATAGTATTAAAGATTGGTACATTTTCCTAATTAGGAGTTTCTCTTGTAAGGAACATGAATTTGAAGAGATTTTTGGTTAATTTGTGACAAAAGCAAATATTCCGCGCCCCAAATAAACCACAAAACCTTAATATCAATGTAGTCTTTATCAACTGTATCTTCTGAAATGAGAAATAATGGGTTGAACTCATGTTCAGAGGACATATTGCATAGATTGCTGGCTAGCCTAAAATGAAGCATTATTTAGTAGATGCCTTTTTAGTCCAGTAGCCTGCATAACAGAAGCAGAAAATTAATAAAATTGGCTAATGAGATGACAGAATCTGTGAAGGGGACAGACAATTCTCTTAATTGTGACATGTCAAAAGGCAAACCTAGTTACTTTGTACTTTTAAGCTGAATGAAAAAGGATTGCTATTTGTTTGCTTTGCTCTTGTTTTAAAAGGGATATGGGAAAGATGATTAATTAAATCTAGAGTGATTCTCACTGATGAACCTATGTGAAGTGAGAATTCTTTTCTTATCCTGTAGACAATATTGCCTGCCTGCCTACTTCTCTGCAGTTTTATTTTCTTTTACTTTAAAAAAAATAAGGTGAGGGGGAGGGTGGGTAAGAGAAGGAGGGTATCAGGGAGGGTGAGTGGGAAACTATAGGTGAAGTTTGTTATATGTTGTATGACTAACTTAATTATGAACTATGTATGTACCAGAGTTCATTATCCTCTCTACCCTTTCCATCTCTGTCCTCCTCCTTTCCCTTTTATGATCTCATTCCTACTTTGATTTTTTTTTTTTTTTTTTTTTTGGTTTTTGGTTTTTGGGCTACACCCGGCGGTGCTCAGGGGTTACTCCTGGCTGTCTGCTCAGAAATAGCTCCTGGCAGGCACAGGGGACCATATGGGACACCGGGATTCGAACCAACCACCTTAGGTCCTGGATCGGCTGCTTGCAAGGCAAACACCGCTGTGCTATCTCTCCAGGCCCCTACTTTGATTTTTTTATGGGGAGCGGGACACACCTGGCTCTGCACAGGTGTTGCTTCTGGCTCAGAAGTCATTCCTGCCAGGCTCAGGGTACCATATGGGATACCATGGATTAAATCCTGTCAGCCGCATGCAAGGCAATATCCCTCTCGCTTATTGCTCCAACCCCTGCTGTCAGAGTCTAAGAGTTTGTTTTAATTTGTCTTTGTTTCTTTGCTTTGATTCTATATACAACCAAAATTGTAATTGAGTATTTGTCTTTGTCTTTCTCCTGATTTGTCATTACATTCCATAGTTTTATGCATGTTGTCTCAAATAGCAAGCTTTTCTCTTAGAAACATAAAATGTTTAGATTATTTGTGCACCATAACTTCTTGTCGTTGTGTATTTTTAATATCTTGGTTGGTTTAATTTGCCAATGTCAAGGATAAAATCCAGGGCATTACACATAGAAGGCAAATGCCTCACTACTACAGATCTATAGAGTTACATCAATGGCTTATTTTGGCTATTTTAAAGAGCACTTATTCAGTGAAGATAGAATTACATTTATCTTTTTAAAATAATGTTTTTTTTGTTGCTTGAGTAAAGATAAGAAGTGAGATTGATGGCCCATCTGGTAACTTTTAAAATACTTTGAGAAAGCTTCAGTACTGTTTTCTATAGATACAGGAATAGTTCTCATTCCAGTAATAATTTCTGAGGAGTATTTTTTTTTCTTCATATTACTGCCAGTACTTGTTTCCAGATTAGTAATATAGGCCTTTCTGCTGGTATGCAGTGACATCTTGTCATGTATTGTCTATCTGTATGTCTTCTTTGTTCATTTGTTTTAATTTGGGGAGCACACCTGGCAGTACTTAAGGGCCTCTCCTAGCCTGCTGCTCTGAATACTAGGTACTAGGTACTAGGAATTGAATCCAGGTTTTCTACATGCAAAGTATGCACTTTAGCTCTTTGAGCCATTCCATTACCCCTGTATGTCATTTTTGGTGAACAGCCTCTTTATATTTTTTACGGGGGATTTTTGTAATTTGGGTTTTTTGAGTTCTTCATATATTTTGGATTTTAGTTTTTTATTAAATGTATGATTTATAAATGTTTTCTTTTATTAGTTAGGATTTTTTTGGTTAGAATTATAGTTTCTTTGATGTGTATTTTTTAGTCTGCTACAGTCCAATTTCTTATTTGTGTTTGAATCAAATGACAAATTTGAATCAAACATTGTTTAAGTCAGTCTTGTGGAGTTTTCTTCTGTGTATTTTGTGGGTTAGGACCTGGTATTCAAGATTTTGATCATTATAAAGTTGTCTATTTGATAAGTTGAAAGCTGTCTATTTGATCTTTGATCTAAAGTTAACTTTGTGCTTGATTTTAGTCTTTTATTAGATGTATGGTTTACAAATGTTTTCTTTAATTAGTTGGGATTTTTGTTTTTTGGTTAGAATTATAGTTTCTTTTGATGTGTATTTTTTAGTCTGCTACAGTCCAATTTCTTATTCGTGTTTGAATCAAATGACAAATTTAAATCAAACATTGTTTAAGTCAGTCTCATGGAATTTTCTTTTGTGTATTTTGTGGGTTAGAGTCTGGTATTCAAGATTTTGATCATTATAAAGTTATCTATTTGATAAGTTGAAAGCTATCTATTTGATCTTTGATCTAAATTAACTTATTTTGCATATTTTAATTTTGTTTTCCTAACACCCTGCTTCTTGAAGATTTCCCTATTCTCATTTTATGTTTTGTTTCCTTTTTCTTAAATTAATTGCCCATATATGTAAAAATTATTTTGGGCTGTCTATTTCATTCATCCATATTCTATATTCCCGTACCACATTGGTTTGATTGCTCTAGCTTTGTAGTATATTTGAGTTCAGAGAGTTTACTGCGTTGCTGCATTCTTTTTGGTTTTTTTTTGTTTGTTTGTTTGTTTTTGACCCAGAAACACCTGGCGGTGCTCAGGGATTGCTCCTGGCAGGCATGGGGTGGCATGGGGTACCATATGGGATGCTGGGATTCAAACCACCATCCGTCCTGGTTTGGGTGAGTTCAGGCAAACATCCTACCACTTTGCTATCTCTCTGGCCCTACTTTCTTTTGCTTTTTAAAAATTTTTTTGTTTTGTTTTTGATTTTGAGTCACACCCAGTGATGCTCAGAGGTTACTCCTGGCTCTGCACTCAGAATTTGCTCCTCGGGGGCTCAGGGACCATATGGATGCCGAGATTTGAACCACCATCCATCCTGGATTGGCTGGGTACAAGGCAAACGTCCTACTACTGTGCTATCTCTTCAACCCCTCTTTTTTAAATCTTTCTTCTGAGGATTGCTTTTACTTTCAGGATCCTTTGAAGTTATATACAAATTTCAATAATGTTTATTTTTTTCATTGAGGAATACCACTGAAATTTTGATAGGAATTTTATTGAATAAGCATATTTCTTTAGGTAGGGTGGACATCTTAATATATTATTCTAAGACATAAATGCTGCAGGCGTCTTGCGTCTCAACATCTCTAGTGGGGAGCAGTCCTTCACGAGAGGAAAACGGGTAACACGAGCGGCCGAATATGAAATATGAAATAATAAAACCACACAGAGTATGTGGGGTCAACACATCTTCTGGCAGAGTGCAACAAGTTTAATTTTTTGAGCAGGGAAATTTATAGGGGTAAAATTAGCCAGAGGTAAAGAATAATTATAATCACAAAGCATAGTACAACAGTAACAATACCTAAACTATGGGTGTGACTGTAAAAATTCAAAGGAGAAGGTTACAATTCAAGGTAACTCTTTGCAAGTTTACTTTAAATGCAAAATTAGGATTAGGAGGGAGTAGAAAATATCTAGGAACTTGATCTTTATAAGACTAGACTCTATTGTTTTAGAGGTTAAGTAAAGGGAGGAGCCAAATCCCCAAAAATGAGTTTCTCTGTTTCTAAAGGAGGGTCAATAGTCAATAGCCAGGATCTCCATTCTGGTTATGTTCTTGATTACCAGAAAAAGCAGCTGCAAGGACATATTTGAAAAAGAGAGAAAAGTATCGTCTTTGCTTTTAGGGCTGGCTATTATCCAGAAAAGGGGTTCTCAAATAATCTTTGGTGCTGAAATTTCTGAGCCAAATTATTTGATAGAGGCCATTATTTTGCCTGATATATACAAAGGAGAGATAGTCAAATACTGGCTGAAAATGTACTGCCAGCCAAATCTTTGGAAATTCCTCAGCCATCCACATAGGGGAAAAAGACGTCCACAGCAGGCCTTTTGAGGAACCCCATGGGGGTTAAATTAGTTCTACCCACCAGGAAAATCTGAGGATACATCTGATGGGCTGAGCCACCCTAAAAGCTTAGGTATGCCCTGGCACAAGAACATAGAATTTTTTCCATATCCTTTTTTTGTGTTTTTTTCTATTTTGTCATGTGTCCTTGTTTTCCCCTTCCTTCCACCCTACGCCTTCCTCAACCCCCAGTACCAGAGACTAACTAAACCCAGGTCCTCACAAAATAAAAGGCAACTAACATTACTGCTAAATCCATTCTTGGAAACATATTTTAAGCATTTTAAGTCTTCAGCTTACTAGACTTCTACTCTTCTGATGATTCCTAGGTACCAATTATTTTGTAATGTGATTATAAGTGAGATTGTTTCTTTTTCTACTAGTTACTTGCTTGCATATAGGTATAAAGAATATTTTCACTTTACCTGTCTTAGTTTAAAATTAATGTAACTTCTTCAAATGTTAAAAAGATGGAATCGACCACCATAGTACTTTACTTTTTTTGCTGTTGTTGTTTGTTTGTTTTTTGTTTTTTTGGCCGCACCTAGTGATGCTCAGTGGTCACTCCTGGCTTAGGAGACTATATGGGACGCCGGTGGGCGGAATGGAATCGAGGTTCTTCCTAGGCTAGCACAGGCAAAGCAGGTACCTTACTGCTTGCACTACCACACTGGCCCCTACTTACGATTGTGATTTACAAAACTCTTCATGGGTGCAAATATATAATGTATCAGGTCTAGTGCCGACCTCCCTATAGCAGTGTTTCCATAGTGTATCCCATGTCACACACACACACACAGTCTCCACCATAATAGGCCCATTTTAAGTTTTGATAAGTACTTTACAATATTGTGTGATTTATGAAGTCTTTTTTTTTGTTTGTTTGTTTGTGTGTGGTATTTGGGCAGGAGTTACTCCTGGTGGGAATTAAAAAAAAAAGAACATTTGTTAGTCATGTTACTAGGTTTCTGTCTTCCAAGTTCCACAAAAGTACCCAAAGAAATTGGAGCAATATTTTTTTAGATGTATCTGCTTGAGTTAGATGGATGGATAGTTAGGTTTATTTTGTAAATTAAATAATCTGATTTGTAAAAATAAGAAGACAAATAAATATACATAAATTTTAGTGATATTAAATGAGAAAAAATAGTATTAAATGATTGCTGGGGCCAGAGCAGTAGCGCAAGCAGTAGGGCATTTGCCTTACATGCACTAACCTAAGGCAGACCTTGTGGTTCTATCTCCCGGAGTCCCATATAGGCCCCCAAACCAGGAACAATTTCTGAGCAGATAGCCTGCCAGGAGTATCCCCTGAATGTCACCAGGTATGGCCCGAAAAAGCAAAACAAAAACAAAAACAATTGCATTCATCACGGTATTAAATTCATTCATAGTATTAAATCATTAATACTTTGAATTAATTTAATAAGTTAATAGTATAAATCATTAATGCATTTGCAGGCAACCATTTTGTCTTTAGTTACGTTTATACACCACTTAAATTTAAATATTCAGGCTCAGTTTGATAGTACAGTGAGTAGGATGTTTGCCTTTCATGAGGCTGACCCAGGTTTGATCTTTGACACCCAATAAGGTCGGTCTCCCAGGCCCTTCAAGAGTGGTGGGTATCACCCAGTTACCCCTCTACTCCCCAATTAAATAAAATGTAAATGTGCTTGATGTCAGCTTGACAACAAATACAATTTTTTCTTTTTTTCTTCTGCTGTATAAAAACATTAATGAATACTCACCAATTCATTATATAAAATACTACCTTTGTTATTTTTATAAGTTAAACTGTCATTTCCGAAAGTTTATTTTGTAGATTAACCACAGCATAAAATAAAAATGACATTTGGAAAAGATGGTTATAGACTTTTGTTGGTATATTATAAGCATATTAAGGTTAATTTAAAAAAATATATTTCTGGGGCCAGAGCGATAGCGCAGCAGGAGGGTGTTTGCCTTATATGTGACTGACCCAGGATGAACCTCGGTTCGATCCCAGGCATGCCATATGGTCCCCAAGCCAGGAGCAATTTCTGAGCGCATAGCCAGGAGTAACACCTGAGCATCCCTAGGTGTGCCCCCCCCCCCCAAAAAAAAAAGCCAATTTTATTAGATGCTCCAATTCCCACTGAAGTTCTTAATCGTAGAAATATAGTTTGAATATTGCCATCAAAGGCATTCCTTGTCCTGTTGTTTAGTTTCATTGTTTCATAGTAGTTGCTTAAGGCTACTTTCAGTTTATAGAGCTCTTAGGATTAATCCTGTGCTACTGGGGGTTGAATACAGGCCTAACATGCTAAGCATGCATTTACCAGTTGAACTCGGTCTCTAGCATATGTTTTGTTTTGTTTAGGGGCATGCTGAGAGGGGAAAGGGCTTAGAGCCTCATGCAGTCCTGAGGGTTGAGCTCTGGCCTCCTACATGCAATTCATATGCTCAAGTCTTTTGAAGCTACCTTCTTAAGCTTGTACAGTTTTTAATTTATACAGTCTTCTCACTTTGCTTTTCTTAATATAAGTTAATTCATTTAATTATTTATGATACATTTGTAGTGGAACCTGTTTCAGCATTCACATCTCCACATTCTGTCTTATAACTAATTGCAAACAGACCTGTGCTCTGTCCTTGGTACTGCCAATAATAGCAACAACAAAATATAAGGGGGGAACACAATATATTCCTAAGTTAGCACATGTGTGACATTGCTGGTAGCAATATGTGACAAGCCTGGTGCAATAACACAGTGGCTTAGAATGTTTACTTTGCAAGTAAAATTCATGGTGACCCATATGTACCAGGTGTAATTCTCATTTTTTGCTTCTAGTTTGGGGGTTACACCTAGAAGTGATTGGCAACTCTGTATGTCAAGATTATTCCTGGTGGGGCCAGAACGATGGTGCAGCGGTAGCGAGTTCACCTTGCACTCAGATGACCCAGGATGGACTGCACTTTGATCTCCTGGTGTCCCTATGGTCCCCTAACCGAGGATCGATTTCTGAGAGCATAGCCAGAGCGCATACCCAGAGCACATATCCCTGAGCGTCACCGGGTGTGGCCTCAAAATTTAAAAAAATGTATTATTATTATTGGGGGGTTGGGGGCTGAACCCTAGTCAGCTGTGTGCAAAGCAAGCATCTTACCTACTGTACTCTATCAGGATCCCCAAGTGTGATTCTGGCAACTGTCCTGTTTGAACCTGGTAGTTCTATTCTCTTATAATCTTTTGCCACAAGTAACTTTCAGCCTAAGATGATCAACAGTATGAAGCACCCAGCAAGTACTGAAACTGAAAACATATTTGAATACCAAGGAAGTATGGTCCTTGGAAAGTACAAAAAGATGTATAAACTCATCAATGACTCCCAGTGAGCATTGTGGCCTAGTTTATGAGTACTGCATCCTGATGTATAATCCTAATACTGCAGTCATGAAACTTTTACCAGAGTTTAATGTTTAATTTACTGCTTAATTATTTTCATATGTGAGAGTATTCACAAAGTTTGCTTTAATTTTAAATTTTGTTTGATAAAACTATATGCTTTGTAAATGACATGTATTTAATTTCAAAATATATTTGCTGTAGATTCTTCTGCACAGTCGGTATCTTCTGGAGTTCGTGCACCTTCTCCTGCCCCAGCATCAGTACCTTTAGGGTCAGAAAAGCCCAGCAATGTCTCTCAGGACAGAAAAGTGCCAGTCCCTATCGGCACTGAACGTTCTGCACGTATCAGGCAAACTGGAACTTCAGCTCCATCTGTTATTGGAAGTAATTTGTCTACATCAGTAGGGCATAGTGGCATCTGGTCCTTTGAAGGGATTGGTGGCAATCAAGGTATGATATACTAGCCTGTTCACTGGAAATTTATATGCTTTGTGTAATCTTAATGTCTAGCAAAGTAATTTTACTCATAATAATCAATCACTTAAAAAGTTAAGAATCCCTTTATCCTTCCCATGTAATGTCTCATTATTTATCATTGCTTTTTGAAAATAGTCTAATGTAAGTTTTTTCTTTATTTGATATTTAAGGTGATATTAATATTTCCTTTGGGAATCTTTAGCTTTTGTTTATTTAGCTTTGAGACAGTCCATTACGGTTTATAAAAATACATCAGTAAAGATACAAATGGGTCTTATTTCAAAGTCCTTCCCAAGTCATTGTGTTAAATATTGAGAGGAAAACTAAAATATTTTGCTTTTAAATTTTTAGTTATTTTTTACATTTTTTTTATGGATTTAAATATTACTACTTGATTTTCCATTTCTTTGCTTTCCTTCAGACAAAATAGACTGGTGTAATCCTGGAATGGGAAATCCTATGATTCATAGGCCAATGTCTGATCCAGGAGTATTTTCACAGCATCAGGCACTTGAGCGAGAGAATACAGGAATTGTAACTCCTTCTGGTACATTCCATCAGCATGTTCCTGCAGGATACATGGACTTTCCTAAAGTTGGGGTAATGGTGATTTTTTTTTTAAGTGTGTTTATTAGTTCTAAATGTTTTTCTTACTGTTAGCCTTATTTTACTCAAGTGTTTAAGCATTGCTAAATTGATTACCAGGACTTCAACCACAATTATAGCTGGAAATCTTGTTAAATTACATATTAGTACTGTTTTTCATCCTTAGGAAATGTTTCTTTGTTTGACAAAAATATTGAATGACTTAACTATAATTTATAATCTTTGGTTTAGTTTAGATGTACAATACTAAAAATGTAATTCTTAGATCATTTTTTAAAAACTTAATTATTTTGGGGGCCAGAGTGGTGGCATAAGCATTGCCTTGCACACACTAACCTAAGATGGACTGCGGTTCAATCCCCAGGCATTCCATATGGCCCAAAAACCGAGCCCCGCCTCAAAAAAAACAATTATTTTTAACAAAATGATGTTAAGTTTCATATTTTAAGATTACTGAATATGTTAGGAAAAGTAAACAGTAACTTGGTTGTGCATAATTCTTCTTTACTTTTTTAAGGGTTTGCCTTTCTCTGTATATGGGAATGCAATGATTTCACCAGTAGCACCTATCCCTGATGGTGCTGGAGGACCGTTATTTAATGGCCCTCATGCTGCAGATCCTTCCTGGAACTCCCTGATTAAGATGGTTTCAAGTTCTACGGAAAATAATGGTCCCCAAACGGTAAGGCTGCTGACTAAAAGACAAAGAGATTATACATAAATTATTTTTATAAGGAAGTATGATGAATATATCAGTTATGAAATATAAATTTATGAAATACAGCAAAGGTATGTGGAAAACTGTGTTCAGAGGCTTAAAGTTTTGGAAGGAATAAAATAGTTCATTGGTAAGCAGATGGTAAGTAAAAGATTTTAAGTTGAGGGGCCAGAACAGTAGGTTGGGCAATCGCCTTACATGCAGCCAACCTGGGCTCAATCTTCAGCATCCCATATAGGCCTCTTAGCCTATCAGAAGTATTTTCTGAGCACAGAGCCAGCCAGGAATAACCCCTAAGAGCAGCCATGCTAGGTCAGCCCCCCCCCCATCCAAAGGGATTTTAAGTTACTAAGTGTTGGATTATATTACTACTAGTGTGCAAAAGACAATCTAGAGATTATTTATTAAAAAATTATATCAATACATGAGGCTGGAGCAATAGTACAAAGGGGTAGGATGTTTGCCTTGCATGCATTTGATTTGTGTTTGGTTCCTGGCAGTCCATGTCATATTTCTTGAGCAAGGAATAACTATTATTACTGGGGTATGGCCCAAAATTATATCAAAGCAACCTAATTGTAACTGAAAATTCAGAGATAGTTGTTAGTTTATTTTTTGCTTTTTAGAGTATGTTTCATATCTGTGCTTAATTTTCTTTCCATATATATACACACACACTTTTTTTTTACCATGCCCACATTGCCTAGGGAGAAAGTCCCAGCTTGTCGGTGGGGAATCCCTTCCAGTGATGGGGAAGGTACCATGTGGCCCCGGGCATTTAATCTGGGTTCTCCCACATACAAAGCATGTGTTCTAGATCCTTGAACTATTTTCCTTAACCTAACCTTACCTTTCTTCACTTCTGTTCTCCCTTCTTTTTCTCTCGCCTTTCCTTCCTCTTCTTTCTCTCCTCCCTCCCTCTTCTTTCCCCACCTCCTCTATTTTCAGAATTGGATTTATTGGTTTTTAACTAAGAGGAAATATCCTAAAGGATTCCCTGCCTCTTCTCATCCCCACTCTCACTTCTTTTAATAACCAGATGTCAAACATACCTGCTCACACACTTGGTTACTGGGTTTTCACACTTTTTTTTTCTTCTAGTTCTGGGACTTGCACACTTTCAGTTGTGGTGCTCATGCACACTTTTTTTTTCTTGGTTTCAGTGTTCGCCAGAGGTCGCACATTTGGTTGTGGTGTTCGCACACACTTGGTTGCAGTACTCTGGAGATCGCACACTTTGTTGTGGCGCCCGGGATCCCAAACAGCAGTGCCCTTGGGATCACACTCTGCACATAGGGTGTGCTAGGGCTGGAACTCAAGGCCTCATGCCTGCAGAGCAGGCACACTACCACTGAGCCATCCCTGAGCCCCTTTCCACAACTATTAATCTGTATGTAGTCAGGTCATATTTTTTGAAATGATGATAAATCAGATCCTGTTTGAAAAATAGAAAAGCAGGAGAATAGCAAATAAAAATGGTTTATTATTAATTCTTTTCTAAGAACAGTGGTCCCCCTTATCCACAATTTTGTTTCCATGATCTAAATTGCTAGGCCTCAACTGTAGTCTGATAACAAGGTATATAATAAAGCATATTGAGAGAAAAGTAATTTACATTACTTCTATAATAATGTATGTTTTCTATTATTTTTATGCTTTTATTGTCTAATTTATGAACATGTACTTTTTAAGCATTTAGAGGTTTTCTGGGGTTGAAGGAGAACTACTGTATGTTTAAAAATAAATTAATTAACTGTTAGCCCATAGATAGTAAAAGTTCTTCTTTAAGAAATTTTGTTTCAATCAAATGTATGCTATGTATTTAATAAAACACACTCTATATTTGTAGGTGTGGACTGGACCCTGGGCACCTCACATGAACAGTGTGCATATGAACCAGCTTGGCTGAAGTGGATCACCTTGTTAGCCTGCAGATTCCTTTCATTCAGAGGAAATCACAAGTGGCCGAAAAAATTTTATGCTCCCAAATCATTCTACTGATGTGCTTGACTGAAGTGTGTAGGCTTTTTGCAGAAGAACTTACTAACTGACCTATTTTCTGTGAACATTTGTGACTGCCCATTCCCCATCATCATCCGTTTACCTTAGTTAGCATTTTTCTTACCATTTTTCTTTTTTTCTTTTCCTATCCCCCTTTGGACATACCTTTCTGTTGAAGCTGTTCTTTGGCTGGTTGGTTTTAGTACTGTAAACTGCTTCTGAGCAAACACGGAAATTTAGCAAAATTATGTAAACTTGATCCTGAAGTTTTAGAATGGCAAATAAATGTACAATTGTTTACATATCTGAAAAGGCTAAGCAGAAAGAGAATTTCAATATGTCAGTATAGAGATTCTACTTTATGTAGACTTAAATTAATGTGAGATATGTACCTTCATATTCAGAAATCTGGATGTTTCCTTCATACATTAAACTATTAATAAGCATAACTTCTCTGCTTGTGTAATTTTAAGTATTTAGTAAAAATAATGGCTATTATCAGAGACTTATTTCCCAAAGTTTAAATTGACCTTTAAGATATACATCTTGCTCTATTTTGATTTTATTTGAGAAAGACATTTTTAGAAGAAATTCAATCACTTCTTATGTCCTATTGCCATTTCACAAATTTAAAACTTAATGCTCTGTTTTCTATACTATCCTCACCTTTGCCGCTAATACTAGTAAGTTCTCTTACTGATGGCGAAATAATTCTGGAAAGATTTTTACAGTAATGGCTGCTTCAGATAGATGGAAGGAAGATCTTATCTTTCTGTGATTTCTTCTAACCATAAAATATTTAGAATTTAAAAAGTCACCAAATCCCAGTCAGCATATACAAGCTCTTAACATACTGTTTATTAAAAAAATTTTTTTGAATGTACTATTTTATATTGGATAATATTGGCTTTTCAATCAACATAAACATATTCCAATACTGAGTAATTTAGTGGAAAACATCAGTTTTAAAGGCTTCTCTATATCTGTTAAAAAGGAACCACAGCAGGCCTGGAGAGATAGCATGGAGGTAGGGCATTTGCCTTGCATGCAGAAGGATTCGAATCCCGGCATCCCATACGGTCCCCCGAGCCCGGCAGGAGCAATTTCTGAGCATAGAGTCAGGAGTAACACCTGAGCACTGCCGGGTGTGACCCAAAAACAAACAAACAAACAAACAAAAAAGAAACCACAAACCACAGCTAATATGGGCCAAATAATGAGAAATGTCCCGTTTGTCATTGACACTATTTGTGGTACATACATGAAGACACAGAAAGTCTCCCTTTAACCTCTTTATATAGATAAATATGTAGATACAGAACTATACTATGAACTACACTATAAACTACTAAGATTTACGTATTCAGTTCACTTCAAAAAATAGTTGATATACAAGAAGAATGTGTCCTACACTGTCTGATATAAAAATAAATTACATGGTTGAATGATAAAGCATAAATGAAATTACATATTAAAAAACTCTGACTTTTTAAGCACATAGAGTCCAATCAGGTGAATCAAACATTACTAATTTAGTAATTTAGCTTAGAGTTAAGATTTATTTAAATAAACTGATTTATTCCAGTGTGAAGAGTTAAAGATTTCCCAGAAAGAGGTTGAGTTGCTTGCTTTGAATTTGATTTGCCCTGATAAGTCCACAGCAGTGCATCTGGTCCCCTAAGTACTGCCAGGGGTAGCCTAAGTACCACTGGGTATGCCCATATACCAAGATAAAAAAAAAAAAAAAAAGATATCCTGGGGCCCAGAGAGATAGCACAGCGGTGTTTGCCTTGCAAGCAGCCGATCCAGGACCAAAGGTGGTTGGTTCAAATCCCGGTGTCCCATTGGTCCCCCATGCCTGCCAGGAGCTATTTCTGAGCAGACAGCCAGGAGTAACCCCTGAGCACCACCGGGTGTGGCCCAAAAACCAAAAAAAAAAAAAAAAAGATGTCCTAAGCATGCAGGATGCTCAGGTTCAGTCCCAGCACGTAATGGTCCCCTAAGAAATACCAGAAACAGTGTACCTTCTCCAGATCTAATAGTTCATAAATAACATTCAGGAGGTGTTAATAAAATACTTAAATAATGGTTGGAATGTAGCTCAGCAGTAATGCATACTTTGCATATGAGGCTCAGGTCAAAACCCCACCCCCAGAACTGCAAATATATAAACATGTGCATACTTTGATTCCTATAATTGATATGTCCAATTTTGTTTTGTGTTGGGGCCACACCCAGCAGTGCTCAGGGATTACTCCTGGCTCTCTGCTCAGGAATCACTGACAGCTTGAAACATTGAACTCTGGTTGGCCATGTGCATTGCAAGTGACATATCCACTATAGTCTCTCTCTGACTTCCCAAGATTCTGTTGTGTTAACTTTCCCAGATGTGCTCAGGAGGACCTAGGGTCCTGTTGGTGGTCTTCAGCCTTCTGATCTAGAGGTTTGATGCAAAGTCCTGAGGATATGATGCAACTTAAGCCCAGTAATGCAAGGGATAACCAGGACACTCTGTTAATGCTAATGACCTCTTAGGAAGCTCTGGGATAGTGTAGATTTGGGTATCAGGAATCAAGTCAAACCAACATTGCAGTCATTCTAGGCATTCATTAACTGCCATACTATCTCTGGATCCTGATATACCCAAATTTAAGGGAAAAGCTAAATGACAAATAAAGCTATTAAAATTGGAGCACTTTTAAGAAAGATTTATAATACTGTTTATATAGTATTTTGTATAAATGTACAATATCCTATAATTTTCCCCTTAATTTTCTGTGTTACTAGGACTGTCCTATAAGATATTCATGATAGATAATAGCTATCATATAATACTAAAAAACAAGTTGTATTGATTTATATATAAAGCTCTAAGAGGGTGACTTACTAGAAAAAGATGGGTGAAACTTCTTTTGAACTTTAAATTATGGGACAATAAGGTACAGATTGCAAAACACCATACTTTTGATGATTAAGCTTATTGATTATAATGCCATGGTCTGCACCAGGACCATTATTTAAAATATATGTATTTTTGAATTCAGGTGTAGTGTAGTGAATTTTTGTTTGATAAGCTCTAGTAGAATCTTTTGGTACCTGTGGTTCTTGGGGCTACTCTTGGCTGAGGATTCAAGAGTTGGTCTTAGAGGTATCAAAGGTCAAATCCAGGGATCCTGCATAAATAGCATGCACTCTAACTTTTTTTAACTGTATTTGGTGTTTAATTTTTATTAGGTTTTGGGGTACAGAGCATTATGTGAGTGCTACTCCTGGTTTAATCCTCCGGTTTTACTCCTAGTCATACTCAAAGAACCATTTTGGTGCTGAGGATTAAACTACCATCAAGCACTTGCAATTAAGGCACCTTTAACTCCTGGCCCAAGTTAAATGTTATTAATAATTTAAAAAGTGACTTTTTTTTTGCTAAAACATTATAATTTCTTTATTCTCAGGGGAAACCACAAAAAGTGGTTTACTAAATATTTTTATGAAGACAACTTTGAATTCAGATGAGCTAAGTAAACATTTCATAGGAGTTTAGAAGTTTTTGCCCCCTTGGATGTTGGGCTATACCCAGTGGTGCTCAGGCTATTTGTGGCTCTATGCTCAAGAGTGACCCCCCCCCCCCGGTGATATTCAGGGTAACAGATAAAGTATTGGAATTTGAATTGCGATCAGTCACATGCAAGGCAAAGCTCCTTACATCCTTTACTATCTTTCTAGTGCCCAAAGAAATTACTTTGCACACATTGTATTACTCACTTCTTCAAGAAGCTATACAAGGGTCAATGGTTTGTGGGGCTGATGCACAGGCTTTGCATTTGGAAGTTCCAGATAACATTCTAAACACTGCACAGTTTCCCCAAGCATTAAGCCATAGAAGCCCTGGATACTGACAAATGTAGCTATATTATCAAAACAACATGTTAGACTTAAGGGAATACTAAATAATAAAATTTTTCAGCTCATCTGAGATATTAATCTTTTTTTTGTGTGTGTGTTTATCTGAAACATTTCTGTAGATCTTGCTTTAAATATGTGCTCACTGCCAGGAGTAACTGCTCAGAGAGCCCCTCCACTCATAAAGAAGAAAAACAGACCTTTAATGAGGACAATTTTTTTTAATGTTAAGCTTGAGATTATTTCAAAAAAATTAAAGTGTTAAGGACATTGGGTTCAATTCTTGACAACATAGTTCACCAAACTCCAAAGCGTAAAAAAGAGGGGGAATGTGAAAAGATTTAAAATGCACAGGTACTGGAATAGAGAATCTATTAAAATTAGTAAGTAGGTTTTGGCATTCTAACTTATTTTCAGTTTATATTTTGTCCAGATGCCCTTTAATACAGTTTGGTATACCTACTGTGTACTTTATACATCAGGAATAATTACAACTCTTTGGAAACATCATTAATACTTGCTGTTTAGGGCCAGAGAAATAGCACAGCTGTAGGACATTTTCCTTGCACTCAGCTGATTCAGGGCAGAAGGTGATTCAAATCCCAGAATCCCAAATGGTCCCCCTGTGCCTGCTAGGAACGATTTCTGAGAGCAGAGCCAGGAGTAACCCCTGAGCACCACTGGGTCTGAACAAATAAATAATAATTGCTGTTTAAATAAATCATAGCACTTATGGCTAAAAGATAGGATAGAAACATTCAAGCTTTAATATGATTTAGTATGTTACACACCGTATTGTAAAAATGATCTGTTTTGAGTACATAAAGTGTCAATTGTAGCTTTGACATAATTATTTTACAATGTGACAGGCATACATTATAGTTTGTACCTTTGTACACCTTCAAAACTTGTCAGTGTATTATTAGCAGTTTCATAGTAAACATCTATCTTTAAACAAATTCAGTTATGAAAGGCAAAAGACAACTTCATGTATTTAGTACTTAGAAATCATACGGGGGGCTGGAGAGATAGTTAAGATACTTGCTTTTCATTTACTAAACCTGGTTTTATCCCTGGACCACAGCCAGGAATGATCCTAAGCCCTACTAGGTATGGGCCAAATCTCCAACTCTCAAAAAAACCTCATTGATAAGAGAGTGGAGTCAGCAAGGAAGTACAGCAGGTAGGGCATTTGCCTTGCATGATTAATCTGGATTTGATCCCTGGCAATACATAAGGTTTTCCCAAGATCTGCCAGGTGTATCCTTTAGTGCAGAGCCAGGTGTAAGCCCTTTGTGTGACACCCCTCCTAACAATCCCTCCTAAAACAACAACAAAAAACAGACCTGAGGATAGATCCATGGTGTAGTGTACATATTTTGCATATGGTAGGCCTGAATTTGATTTCTGGTACCATATGGTCCGCTGAACAGCACTAGGAATGACTCCTGAGCAATCTGCTGGGAGCCCCTGAGCACCACTGGGTATGGTCCAAAGTCTTTAATTCAGTGTTGAGTTACCCCAGTACAAATTCTTGATTTATGCCCTCTCCCCAATTTTTAAATTTTTAAGTGGAGAGGGAATTGGGGCCATATCCAAGCAGGACTTAGGATTTACTCCTGTTAGCTCAGGCATCACTCGTAGCAATGTATTCTTTATATCTTGAGCCAGATATCCAGGCTACCTTGCAATTATCTTTGTGTGGTTGGGATAAGGGCTTTTCTTGGATTAGTTCTTAGGGTTTGCTCCCAACAACCAGTAACTGGAGGATCACACTGTGTGCTAGGGATTAAACCAGGTATTCTGCATGCAAAGTAAACAGCCTATTGAGCTATCTCTGACATGCATATGGTACTCTGTGCCTATCAGGGATTTCTGAGTGCAGGCCAGGAGTAACCTGAGCGCCACCAGGTGTGACCCAAAAACAAAAAATGTTCACAAGTGTAATGATTTTTTGGTTGATGTAGTATAGTAGTTGGTTTGCTCAATATGTGGTTATTTCATACTGTTGTCTTCTATTAAAAATATATAAGGTACTATCATAATGAATGACCATTACATACACATTAGTGCTACATTTTGGTATTAGGCTCTTTTTTTCTTTTTCGTATTGACCTTTCATATTAGCAAGTATCTATTCTCAACATTCTTTACCAAGTAGATGGCAATTTGTAATCATCTGTGAAATATAATTCATAACATTTGAAATTAGCAATTAAGAATCTGAATTTTACTTGGGTCATATTATAATCATGCAGTGCATAACACAATCTATGTAATCTAATATGTAACCTAAAAGGAGGACCTACTCTACTGAGTTTTCCTGACTGATCCCTGATCCCTAAATACATCTTTTTTTTTTTAATTTTATTTAAACACCTTGATTACATACATGATTGTGTTTGGGTTTCAGTCATGTAAAGAATGCCACCCATCACCAGTGCAACATTCCCACCACCAATGTCCCAAGTCTCCCTCCTCCCCACCTAACCCCTGCCTGTACTTTAAACAGGCTCTCCATTTCCCTCATACATTCTCATTATTAGGAAAGTACAGAATGTAGTTATTTCTCTAGTTAAACTCATCACTCTTTGTGGTGAGCTTCCTGTGGTGAGCTGGAACTTCCAGCTCTTTTCTCTTTTGTGTCTAAAAGTTACTATTGCAAGAATGTCTTTCATTTTTCTTAAAACCCATAGATGAGTGAGACCATTCTGTGTTTCTCTCTCTCTCTCTGGCTTATTTCACTCAGCATAATAGATTCCGTGTACATCCATGTATAGGAAAATTTCATGACTTCATCTCTCCTGACAGCTGCATAATATTCCATTGTGTATATGTACCACAGTTTCTTTAGCCATTCATCTGTTGAAGGGCATCTAAATACATCTCTACAGAAGTCTTAGAAAGCTTTTGTTTAGTTTTGGGGGCCACACTAAGAGGTACTCTAAAAGCAGTGGGAAACTGATGCAAGATCTCTTGGAGATTGTTGTAATTGTTACTCAGGATCTGGAAAAAGAAACCAGGGCTCTGAAGTAAAAATTATGCTGTAGAGCCACAGTGATGGCACAGAGGGCAAGGCCCTTGTCTTGTACACAGCCACCCAAGTATGGTCTTGCCAAGGATGATTCCTTAGTGCAGATCCAGAAGTGACCTGTGAACATCACAGGTGTGGCCCTAAAAAAAAAAAAAAAAAAAAAAAAAAAAAAAAAAAAAAGTGCTTTAGCTATCCTTTTGGGCTGTCTTCCCCAAACTCAAGTCTTTGAAATTTGAGGACCAGCTCCAAAACTATTTTGATGATATAAAAGCAAAAGAGATTTTCAGTTTTGTATTTCTGTTTTAAATTAAATCAACTATATCTCCTACATATTAAGTGCTGAGTCGAGGCTGAAGTAGCTTAAAGGAATAACGTGCATGTGTAGCGTGCTGGAGGAACAGGTTCAAAATACAGTATTACCAGTCTGCCTGAGCAGCACTAAGTATAGGCCCAGCACCACACTGGGAATTCTGGGAATTGCCCCTGAACACCCCATATATTTCCTCCAAACCGAAAACAAACTCCTTGGCAGAGGACATGGTCAGGATTAGAGCATGTGCCTTAATGTGTGAGTTTCTATGTTCAATTTAAAGTAAAATTTAAATTTTCTTTAAAGTAAAAAAAAAAAAAATTAAGTTCCTTTCCACTCTAAATCTATTAGTAGAACATCTAGTTGCTCCTTTTTGTGACAAGGACCACTCAGTGCCAGCAATTGAATCTATCTCCTGAATGCACTCAGTCACTTGAGCTATCTTTAGCTCAGACCTTTTAAGAGGAAATTATAGGATGTGGCTCAGTGGTTAAGTTACCTGCCTAGGATGCAGGAAATCTAGCTTCAATTGCCAATAAATAACACAAATAACCCATATAGCGTACATTAGGATGTGTGCTCTTAATTTACAAAAGCATCTGTGGATTTGTCTTTGTTTTGGTAAAGCTTTTTTTTAGGGGGGGGCACACCAGTGACATTCAGGATTTACTCCTGGCTATGTGCTCAGAAATCGCTCCTGGTTTGGGGGACCATATGGGACGCTGGGGGATCTATCCATCCTAGGCTAACACGCGCAAGGCAGACACCTTTCCACATGCACCACGGCTCAGGCCGCGGATTTGTCTTTATTATTATTCCCTTGTTGTGATAATTGTGACCACACACCTGGCTGTAGAGCCAGGGATCCCACATGGAATCTAGCTCATCCTCAGGCTTGCAAAGCAGGTGATGTCAGCCACTGACCCATGTTGGGCCCACTATCACTAAGTCTTGGATATGACTTACAGAATTTAGATTTAAGAAATGTGTTTCTGGATGGGATAATAGCTGCAACTTCACAGCTATCCTAATATTTGCCTGGGGCTGCTTTTTATTGTTATTTTGATCCATTCAAATGGAGGAGAACCAAGAAATCCATCCAGGAGTCCCTAGCATGTAAAAAACCTACATTAGCCCTTTGATCTACCTCCTTTATCCATTTTATTTTTTTAACTTTGATTGATTAACTGGTTGACTGATTTCTGGGCCACACCCAGCGGTGCTCAGGAGCTACTCCTGGCTCTGCCCCTGGCAGGCTGGGGGTCCATATGGGTCCAGGGAATCCACTAGGTCCCTCCCAGGTCAGCCGCATGCAAGGCAACCACCTTACGTGCTATCTCTCTGGCCCTCCTTTACCCATTTTAAATAAACATTAGCCACTGCTCAACAGTTTAATCTCTGAGTTTAGTGGCTACTCTTCTTTGAGGGAACTCCATGTTATTCCAGTTTGCTGTTCCCAGGGAAAACAATTTCATGTGAACTCAGCATATTTCTTTGAACTAGAAGATACTTCAAATTACTGTTTAGGTCATAAAATCTGGTTGTTTAATTACCTCAGGTAAAGATTAGAAGTGGTGGGGGCAGGACAGATTTTACAGCGCTTAAAAAAAAAAGATTCCTTTGGTTCGGGGCCCATACCCAGTGGTAATCAGGATAACCAGGGTGAGCCTGGTTACCTTCTCAGAACTTATTCAATCTTACTCCAGGTTTTGCTAGGAACCATATGGGTATCTGTGTACTTGTGTGATGGGTGTGTGGGTGTGTAGGAGGTTGAACCAGGGTTAGCTGCATGCTAGGGATCATATGGATATAATGGGTGGATGGGGTTGGATATGTGTATGTGGGTGTGTTGGGTTGGATGCAAGGCAAACAGCTTGCTCTCTACTCTCTGGCCTTAATGCTAAGAAAATTATCCCCAAAACAACAGAAGTGCCTGAGAACAGATGAGTGGATAAAGATACTGGTGCATTTACACAATGGAATACTATGCATCTGCTAGGGGAAATGTAGTCATGAAATTTGCTTATACATGAATAGATATGGGGAGTATTATTTGAGCGAAATGAGTCAGAGGGAGAAAGAATGATTTCACTCATTTGTGACATATAAGAAAAGAAAAGGTAGTATTTAAGACAATAGAAATAAGGGCCAGGAAGACTTGCCCATAAGACTTGCCCAAAGCTTCCCACAAATAGCTAGAAGGCAGAGAAAGGACTACTATGACAATGGTCGTTGGAAATTATCACTGGACAAAAACTGAATGCTGAAAGGATATAGAATGATATGCATGATACCCCCTCAATAACAATGATGCAAGCCAGCGTCCAAAAGTGGGGGAATGAGCGAGCTTTGGGGAGGCAAGAGGGGAGCCCGAGAGAGAAATTAGGAACAGTGATGGTAGGAAAGGTGAAAGATGAATTGGTGAAAGGTGTTGTACACTGCCTGACTCAAACTCAATCATGAATAACTGTGAATTAAAAAAAAAAAAACCAACTAACTGTATTATGAACAACCTTGTATGCACATTGTTTAAATAATTAATTAAATCGGGGCCGCAGCGGTGCTGCAAGCGATAGGGCGTCTGCGCCCTAACCTAGGACGGATCCCTGTTCGATCTCTGGCATCCCCTATGGTCCTCCAAGCCAAGAGCGATGTCTGAGCACATAGCCAGTGGTAACCCCTGAGCGTCACCGGGTGTGGCTGGCCCAAAAAAAAAAAAAACCTGCAAAAGGACAAGCAAAACGGACTTCAGCTTGCAAGAGCTCCTTCGAGAAAGCCCCCGCTGCGAGCTTCAATACCAACCCACGAGCCTCAAGGAGGAATTCAATTCACTCCCGGGAGTGCTAAAAGTTGAGAGCATGCGCAGTAGACCCGCCTCCGTGCCGCGTGGGAGAAGGCGGGCCTAGCACACGTCGTGCATCATCACGATGCGACTCAAGAGCCCACTGGCCCGGCGGCAGAGTTCAACGAGGGCGCCCAGGGGTCGCCGCGCATGCGCGGGATGACCTGCGCCGCGCTGCGGGCGCCGTGGGTCGGAGGGACTCGCGCGTCTTCAGTCAATGCAGGTGCAGGCATGTGGAGGCGGTTGAGCTCCAGGTTCTTGCGGCTGTTCCCTTTGCCGGAGCAGCTCGAAGCCCGAGGTCCTCTGCGTGCTCCATGGCTGGCGCCGGGCTCGAAGCCCTCCGCTCTGCCGGCGCGGGCGATCGCTTCTCTCTCGGCCGCTGGCGCGGGCGGCGCGGGCGGCTGGTATGAGGCCCTGGCGGCGTCGGCGCCGGTGGCGGGCGCGGAGGCCGTGCTGCTCGGAGCGCACAGCGCCACGGGGCTGCCGTGGTGGGGCAGCATCCTCTTCACCACCGCGGCCCTGCGCGGCGCCGTCACCTTGCCCCTGGCCGCCTACCAGCACTACATCCTGGCCAAGGTGAGGACGGAGCCCCGGGCTCCAGCCCCGCAGGGACCGACCCTTGCAAGGGGTTCGCAGAGCCTTGAATCTATTCGGCCGAGGAATCAGGTGTTGTTGACAGGCGCCAGACGTGCACATGGGCCTCCCTGGAACAAACACATCACACACGTTCGTGCTCAAAAGACAGGCAGGTGGTGGGCACGTTTGTTGTTGGACTAGGAGCGAAGTAAATAGAAAAATAATAGTGTAGAGAAACTAGAGAAAAAGTGAAGCCGTTGGCAAGTGTTTCTCCCATTTCCCTCCTGTTTTTGCTGCTTCACTTTCACTTTTATATTGTATTATGATATATAGTTATATATCATCATCTGTATAATGATATAGATATAGATTTGGTTTTTGGGCCACACCCGGCGTTGCTCAGGGGTTACTCCTGGCTGTCTGCTCAGAAATAGCTCCTGGCAGGCACGGGGGACCATATGGGACACGGGGATTCGAACCAACCACCTTTGGTCCTGGATCGGCTGCTTGCAAGGCAAACGCCGCTGTGCTAGCTCTCCGGGCCCATATATTATTTTTTTTATTTTATTTTTTATTGCTTGGAGTTGGGATGGGGAAGAGAGGGATTCAGGAGAGTGATAATATCCAGCTATCAGATAATTTTTTTGTGAAATGTGCTATCAGCTGCTTTGCAAGTTGAAATCAGACCTAAAGGGGACACTCACAGGAATTAGTATCAGACTCAGTTCACTACAGGAAGATCATTAACTTAGGGAAGAAATAACTTCGGTATTGTTCTCATCCTGGATGTCCCAAAGGATGCTAAAAGCTAAACAGGTATCTCTGTTACTCAGTGTTGAAACACCAACCCCCCTCAGAGTGCAGTTCTCTTTTAATCTCAATAGTCCTTTGAAATGGGTATTGCTAGTCCTTTTAATTTGAGCAAACAAGATCTCTTTGTGGGGTCTGCTTAGGGCTTGGTCCTGGCTAGGCTTAGCGGTGTTGAAACTAGCTGTGTGCAAGGCAAGTAAGTACCTTACAAGCAGGACTTCTGGATTTTAACGGTTAAGTAAAATTTAGAATTCAAAACTAAGCAAAAGCTGAAATTTGAATTTGGTTCTCACTTAGCATGTCTTTAAGGAATATTTTTTGTACTTTAGTTTTGGGTTTTGTGCCACACCAGTCATCCTAGGAATGTGGAAAGTCTATGGAAACCTCCAATATCATTCTAAAGCATACTCCTGATTATTTCTCAAGCATAAACTAACATCTTTTTTTTTTTGTTTTTTGTTTTTTGTTTTTGTTTTTGTTTTTGGGCCACACCCAGCGTTGCTCAGGGGTTACTCCTGGCTGTCTGCTCAGAAATAGCTCCTGGCAGGCACCAGGGACCATGTGGGACACCGGGACCATGTGGGACACCGGGATTCGAACCAACCACCTTTGGTCCTGAATCGGCTGCTTGCAAGGCAAACGCCACTGTGCTATCTCTCCAGGCCCATAAACTAACATCTTATGCTAGGATATTGGTCTTTTTCTTTCTTCCTTCTTTATTTCTTTCTTTCTCTTTTTATTTATAAAACTTTTTGGCTTGATTCATAAGCCACATTTTTTTAATATAAACTTTTGGTAAAGGAAAAAAATGATAGGTTTTTATATGCTTGCATCAAATTTTGCTTTTTCTTTAGCTAGGTGGAAAATTTACAGCCAGAAATAAAAAGCATTGCTAAGAACCTTAACCTAGAAGTTGCTGTTCGTGCAAATCAGTTGGGCTGGTCCAAAAATGTTGCAAGGTAAGCTATTTTTATTAATCTGAGTAAACATATATACATATATAAATATATAATTATATACTATGTATGTGGTGTTATTTGCTTTAGATTTGAGTTAGTCTGAGGCATTAACAGCAAAATAATTCTTGCACTTTAAGTACTTTAAATGAATTTTTATGACATGATAGTGTTTTATGCTGGATTTTAAAAAGTAACAAAGGTAAGATTTAATTTCTCCTTCATAAAGTTAATATTGCCCATTAAAAATATGACCTATAATTAAATAATAATAGACAATGAAGTTCTGTTCAAAAAAACTTATGTATAAGAAGTTTAAATCAAGAAAAATCTATAAGAACTTCAAATAATAAAGATTCTATGTCACTCTACTAGAATTTTGGTCAGTTAATGTTGCATGTTAATTATATACTTTAGCATTTCAAACAGATACATGAAAGATGAGAGAGAACATGTAAATGCCTTGACAAAAGCATCTAGATAGCCAAGTTGTCTACTTTAGTGATACTCTGAAAGCCTTTACTCAGAAACTGACTTCTGCAATTTCTTGCCAGTGTTCATCTTCTAAGTAGTCTTTCAGTCAGCCTACTCAGGGGTCTCAAACTCGCGGCCTGCAGACCGTTTGCAGCCCTCCATACAACAATTTGTGGCCCTGCCCTAGAGGAATCTTTTTTTGTTTTGCTTTGTTTTAGTTGTTTGGGTCACACCCCCCAATGTTCAAGGCTTACTACTGACTTTGCACTCAAGGATCACCCGACTTTGCCTCCTGTGGCCCCCAGGTAAATGAGTTTGAGACCCCTGGCCTAAGTCTAAGTTAGCTTTCCAAATTCTTATTCACACTAGACAAGTTTTCACCTCTTCATAGGAATAAGAGAAATAATGATTTATGATGTATGATTTTAATATGAATCTGAATACCTATTTCTTCAGTACAATGTCCTTTATACTGTCCTTTAGTATTAAAAATATGATATTAAGGGCCTGGAGAGATAGCACAGCGGCGTTTGCCTTGCAAGCAGCCGATCCAGGACCAAAGGTGGTTGGTTCGAATCCCGGTGTCCCATATGGTCCCTCGTGCCTGCCAGGAGCAATTTCTGAGCAGACAGCCAGGAGTAACCCCTGAGCACTGCCGGGTGTGGCCCCAAAACAAAATATATATATATATATATATATATATGATATTAAAAAATAAAATAGGGGCTGGAGTGTTGGCGCGGAGCGGTGAGGCATCTGCCTTGTACACGCTAGCCTAGGACAGACCACGGTTCGATCCCCTGGCATCCCATATGGTCCCCCAAGCAAGGAACGATTTCTGAGCACATAGCCAGGAGTAACCCTTGAGTATCATCAGGTGTGGCCCCAAAAACCAAATAAGAAAAAATAGATTAATTTTATCAGTGAGTTACTTTGGTTTCATCTGGGCATAATATGGTCAGTCTTTACTGATACCTTGCTTGTGGAACACTGGTGGAATAAATGTCCTTTTGGATGGAAGACTTTCTAGGAACACTTTCAGAGTTTTGTGTGTTTTCAATAGTATTGAGTCTTGAAAGGTAAAAGGAAGTTTATCATTTGGATAGTCAGGAAACTAGAGTGTCCTGAGATGTAACACATAACTACCAAAGGTAGGCTGAGATGAAAATGGAAGAGGCAAAGACCAAACTATGAAGAGCTTTGAGTGGCTTTGTCAGTGATCTTTATCCTGAACACTATAATTCATTTAAATTCAGTATGACTATTTAATGGCTATCACGAGAGTTAAAGATGAATTAGCCCAATAATACTCAACATCCCAGGAGACTATAAAATGTGGAATTTAAAACAGGAGTATAATGGTTAACAAACAGTTTATGAAAATCTTTATGAAAGCTGGCATATAACTCAATGAACATTAGTGCATTGTATTCAAATCCAGAATCTTGGATTTGAACACTGGCATGGCATGCTACCCTCAACAGTGCTGAAAATTAACCCAAAGCAAAGACAGAAATATTGAAAATTGGCAACTATTTTCATAGTCCAAGAGTATAAAGAGTGTCACAGACTGAGCACAAATAATGCTTTTCATGCAGGAGCCTTGGGTTCAGTCCTGACATTGCAAGGTCTTCCAGTCTCTGCAAGCAAATGCTCTGACTGCATTTGCACTCTGTCCTAGTAATTGAATAAAAGTTCGTATTTGTCTGGTGGGGAGAACTAGAGGAGAGGAGAGGAGAAGAAAAAAGAGAAAGAAACTGTCACAGAGGCAAGAAAGGGGGGCAGGGATTTTAAAAATGGGGTATAGTTCTGTAACCCCTGAGCATCGCCGGGTGTGACCCAAAAACCAAAAAAAAGTGTGATATAGTTCTCTCCAAATAGAGATGAGGGCCAAGAGGGCCAGTCCATGGTAGGAAGCTTCTCACAAATAGGGGAGTGTAGTTAGGGCAGAGAATGGACCATTATGACAATGATAGTTGGAAATGATCACTCTGGACAAAAGTGGGTGCTGGCAGGACATAAAGTGAGACTCATGATGCCCCTTTAGTAACATTGCAGACAACAGTGTCTAAAGAAAGAAAGGAAGAAAGATACTCTGGTTTCTCTTCAGATTGCATAAATCTTTCTCCTTTTGCTAAAGATTTCTATGGAGAGGAACAATTCTGAGTCGTAACCAATTTTTTGAGGCCTTGCTTCGGTAAGGCTACTGAAAAGAAAAATAATATAAGAAAGGAAGAGAAGGAGAGAAAAGGAAGGAAAAGGTCTGTCACAGAATAGAGATGGTGGGAGAGGGCAAGAGGGAAGCTGGGGACATTGGTGCCAGGAGATGTGCACTGGTGAAGTATGTTGTGCATTGTATGGCTGAAATTCAAACATAAACAACTTTGTATCTAAATCCCACTGTGATTCAGTAAAAGTATTTAAGGGTTGGAGTGATAGCATAATAGGCAGGACTATTGCCGTGCAAACAGCTGATCTGGGTTTGGTGTCATCCATATGGTCCCCCAAGCCTGCTGGGAGGGATTTCTAGTGCAGAGCCAGGAGTAGCCCCTGAATGTCATAGTGTTGGCCAAAATACCAAAATATATATATATATATAGTGTGTGTGTGTGTGTGTGTGTGTGTGTGTGTGTGTGTGTGTGTGTGTGTGTGTGTGTGGTTTTGGGCCACACCTGGCGGTGCTCAGGGGTTACTCCTGGCTGTCTGCTCAGAAATAGCTCCTGGCAGGCACGGGGGACCACATGGGACACCAGGATTCGAACCAACCACCTTTGGTCCTGGATTAGCTGCTTGCAAGGCAAACACCGCTGTGCTATCTCTCCGGGCCCCCAAAAAAAATTTTTTTTAAGGTCCCTTTAGCTTTAGTTTACATCTGGCAGTGCTTAAGGAACTGTGTAGCAATGTAAGTTGAACTCAGGGCTCCCACATGCAGTGCATGTGCTCCAACTCTTTGAATTGTTTCCTTGACCCTTATCTTTTTTTATATATGATTTTTATTTTGATCATATTGGCTTACATATCTTTCACAGTAGTATTTTAGGTACATATTACCATTGAAAGAAGGGAGTTCCCATCACCAAATTTGTCCTCTATCCACCCCCCGTTCCCATCTTGCTTCCCATATCCCCCCTTTCACACACACACACACACACACCCCGGGCTGCTAGAATATCTTTAATAATTTTTTTTTCTTGTTTGGTCTCAAGTACTGTTTTTTTTTTTTGTTTTGTTTTGTTTTGTTTTTAGACTACACCCAGTGATGTTCAGGGGTTACTTCTGGCTATGCGCTCAGCTCAGAAATCACTTCTGGCTCTGGGGATCATATGGGACACCAGGAGTCTAACTCAGGGCTGTCCTGAGTGGCTGCATGCAAGGCGAATGTCCTACTGCTGTGCTATCGCTCATACTCTTTGGCCTCTGCTCATACCCTTTCTAATGATGCTTAGCCTACTGATATTTATGGTTTTATCATAGAAAACAAGAATGTAGTGCAGTGGCAAAGACAACCAGGGACATTTTAGTCGTGCTCAGGGTCCACTAGAGCCACACCTACTGACACTCTAGCCATGTAGAACAAACCAGTGGTTCAAGAGTGCTAAGCATCTGCCCTTGGTCCATGTCTTTTAGCTTTAGTATATAATTATGATTATACCACATTGTAATGAAATATCCCATCTTAAAATCTAATTGAAAAGTCTACTTGCAGGGCCAGCGAGGTGGTGCTAGAGGTAAGGTGTCTGCTTTGCAAGCGCTAGCCAAAGAAAGACTGCGGTTCGATCTCCCAGCATCCCATATGGTCCCTCCAAGCCAGGGGCAATTTCTGAGCGCTTAGCCAGGAGTATCCCCTGAGCATCAAATGGGTGTGACCGAAAACCCCCCAAAAAAAAAAAAGGAAAGTCTACTTGCAGACCACCACCACCTGTCCAGGACAGACATTTAAAAACCCAAAGTGGTATGTGTACCAATGGTTTTCAACTTCTTTACACCAGCACTCTGGCACTTGTACACTGGACCAGTAGTGGGAGAATAGTGGACTTGATACTTGTCAGATTTATGGAACCAGTATCCGTTTGTAAATGTTTTTGAAGATTTTCAGTAAAAGTCTTTTTTCAACATTTTGTTTTTAGTTAGCCTTTTAATGTAACATATAAGTCCTATAAGTCCTACCCAATAACCACAGCCTGAGTATATTTGTGCTATGTATATGACATATTATTGGTAGTCATCAAGTATTTTTTCTCTTTCTCTCCTCTTTCATATTAGACTTACTTTCCAAAGAAATTTGCGGAGGCTTGTTTCAGATCTGTATGTTCGTGATAACTGCCACCCTTTCAAAGCCACTCTATTGGTCTGGATTCAGCTTCCAATGTGGATCTTCATATCTGTTGCTCTCCGGAATTTTAGCACAGGAGCAGCACATTCAGAAGGTACTTATTTCGGAAGTCTTTTTCTCTCTCCATAAGTTCTGAAATGTTATCTTTGGATTCTTTTTTTTTTTTTTTTTTTTCGGGCCACACTCGTTTGATGCTCAAGGGTTGCTCCTGGCTAAGCACTCAGAAATTGCCCCTGGCTTGGGGGTACCATATGGGATGCTGGGGGATCGAACTGCGGTCGCGATCATTCCTTGTCTAGCGCTTGCAAGGCAGACACCTTACCTCTAGCGCCACCTCACAGGCCCCCTATCTTTGGATTCTTAAAAAAACAAATACTGCTTTATATAACTAGAATATCTTATCACCTCTTTACAAGAATACAGATAATTACTAAGTATAAACTATTGAGAAAATAAATGGAGCCGGAGAGATAGGATGGAGGTGAGGCATTTGCCTTGCATGCAGAGGGCCGGTGGTTCGGATCCCAGCATCCCGTATGGTCCCCCGAGCCTGCCAGGAGAGATTTCTGAGCATAGAGCCAGGAGTAACCCCTGAGCACTGACGCAAAAAACAAAAAAAGAAAAAGAAAAGAAATGGATCTCCAGAAGATAGTAGTAATACATATTCTTTAAAATCATGGTAAAAATTATTGTTTATAGGGTCTGGGGAGGGACCTCAAAGTTCTAAGTGCACGCTTTATATGGAGAAGGCCTAGGTTCCATTCTCAACACTGCATGGTCCCACAGCACCATTAGGTAAGGCCCCAGAACTAACCAAAATAAATGATTTAATTTTAAAATTTCAGAACTTGGTTTCCTAACTAAAATTTTTTTCTGTCTAAAACAATGTTTTATTGGTTTATATATATGTAGCTATTAGTTAAATAATTTTAATGGAAGCATTTGTTATTTAAAAGTTTCTAAGGACTGAAAATGTGATTCAGCAGTAAAGCATGTGCTTTATATGCATGAGTCCTAAGTTTGAACCTGACCACCACAGAATAAACAGATAAATGTATTTTTTAAAACTTTGATTGATTGATTGATTGATTGATTGATTTTTGGGCCACATCCAGCGGTGCTCAGGGGTCTCTCCTGGCTCTGCACTCAGAAATTGCCCCTGGCAGACTGGGGGACCATACAGGATAATGAGAATCGAAATGGGTAGCTCCAAGGTCGGCCGCGTGCAAGGCAAATGCCCCACTGCTGTGCCATCTCTCCGACCCCAGATAAATGTATTTTTTTTAACTAGAAAGTAATCTGAATAGATATTGAAGAAAGCAGCCTATGGAAAAATGATTATTTAGATTTAAGTCTAAAAGGACTATTGCTATATACCCATCATTAGGCTCTCTATTTGCCATATAAAACTTATCTAATTATGGAAGGGAATAATTTATGTTGTGGATTGAAAACAATTTGAATGAAGCCAGAGCAACTACTGTAAAGGATACCATTTGGGGATTTGTAGGTTCTTTTATCGTATATATGTATTGCTACTTTAGAAAACTGTTTTTGCAGGTGCATCTGTTCAGGAGCAGTTTGCTACTGGTGGAGTCTTGTGGTTTCCTGACCTCACTGCATTGGATTCTACTTGGATTCTGCCGATCTCTGTTGGTGTCATCAATTTATTAATAATAGAGGTCAGTGTTTGTTTGCCATTTAAGAAACCTGAATTTTTGTTGTCTCTATTCCTGCATCAAATAGAGTTGTGATGGTGATAGTTGAGATGTTATTGTGATACTTGATAGTGAAAATTGATTGATTGTGAAAGCCCTGAGCCAGAATTAAGGATTTCTGGCTTCTGGTTTCAGATAAAATGTTAACAAATGGTCTGTTACAGGCTAGTTCTTAGACTTAAATGCTAATAATTAAGACTGGTCAATTAGAATACTGCCAGAGTCTCCATGAACTTTAAAACTATGATGCTGGGCCAAAGATAGCGTAACTAGCTGATGGAATAATTGAAGTGCTAGAAACTTAAATTTTATCTCTGGTACCACATGCTTACCCAAGCACCACTGGAAATGATTAGGTGTGTCCCAAGCCAAAATAATGGCAAAAAATAAAAATAAAATTGATTCAGTGGCCAGGGTTATTATAAACTCAGCATACTTGCATATGTGAGACCTTGGTTTATTTTTCTCTTGGACTGCAAAAAAAAATTTGGTGGAAGTAACAGTTATTAGTGTGCATACCTAGCTTGCTCCCACCAGCGACGGGGGCTATTGCTTGTGATCACTTTCAGTAGTTGTCAGGGGACTGTATGTTCTAAAATACCAGGGATCAACTTCAAGGTTTCAGTATGCAAAGCCATTTGAACTGTCTTTCTGATGCCGTAAAAGCTTATACTTGATGGAGTGGCAAGGGGTTGGGGCTATACCAATAGTATTCCAAATTTCTTGGCTCTTTGCTAGGAGTGACTTCCTTGGTAGTGCTCAGTTAAGTAGCTAAGCATGCAGTTTACTTCCTGTACCATTGCTCTGACTTAAAAGGTAACTCTTAATATTATTTTCTTCTAGACACTATTGCAAAGAATTTACTTGAATTAACGCATTTAAGTCTGATGGAGACAATTGTGTGTCACACATGCTGGGGGGATCCTTGGGCTGCTTCTGATCAAGAGTACCATGAATTTAACTCAAGGGTTTGAAGTACAAGGCATGTGCTCTTAATACTTGAGCTACCTCACTTAATTTTTAGCAATAAACCTGTGGTGTGGGTATTAATATCTTTCCTTTATGCAGTAGAACATTTGCCTTGCACATATGGGCCCCAGATTCATTCCATAACACCACCAAAAAGAGAGAAAATGCACTGGCTTGTAAAAATTAAGTCTTATTTTATTTAATATGAGTCTCTTCTTCTTACTCTTTGTTTCAATATTTAATGTTTCTGCTTTTGTGAAAATAGATGAGGGAAGTGAGAAATCAGTCATTTTAGAGCTCTAATCAATGTTCATTTATATTTTTTCTTTAGATCTTTGCTATGCAGAAAATTACAATATCCCGTTTTCAGTTGTATATCACAAACTTTCTTCGTGCAATATCAGTGTTAATGATTCCAATTGCTGCGACAGTACCTTCAGTGAGTAAACATCAGCATTATGTGTAGCATGTGCTAATCTCTGTTCTTAGCTTTGCCTGGTCCAGCTTCTCCTATTAAACTTCCTCTAATTATTCAATCCCTTTCTAGTTTCTAAATTTCTTTAGTGATTTGGAATTTTGGGGATTTATTAATTTTCCTTTAAGAAATTTCTTCTTAAATTTCTTTTTTTTTTGTTGTTGTTTGGTGCTTTTTGTTGTTGTTGTTGTTTTTTGTTTTTTTGGGCCACATCCATTTGATGCTCAGGGGTTACTCCTGGCTAAGCGCTCAGAAATTGCCCCTGGCTTAGGGGACCATATGGGACGCCGGGGGGGATGGAACCACGGTCCTTCCTTGGCTAGTGCTTGCAAGGCAGACATCTTACCTCTAGCACCACCTCACCAGCCTCACTTCTTAAATTTCTTACCTCCTAAATTAAACTCGTTTTTTTCTTCTAAAAAAAAATCTCACATAGTATAGTATACATAATGTTTCTGGCCCCCTCAGCCTGCCAGCACTGATTTCTGAGTGCAAAGCCAGGCACCATGCGGTGTGACCCAAAAAACAATACAAACAAACAAAAAATAAATATTGATAGCCAAAAGGCACTACATCAAAAAATGTTCCACATCACTAATCATCAGGGAGATGCAAATCGAAACAACTGTGGGGTGCTGTCTCACACCACAGAGGTTGACACACATCCCAAAGAATGAGAACAAGCAGTGCTGGCGGTGCTGTGGAGAGAAAGGAATTCTTATCCACTGCTGGTGTGAATGCCGTCCAATTTTTATGGAAAGCAATATGGCGTTTCCTCTAAAAACTGGAAACTGAGCTCCATATGATCCAGCTATTCCACTCCTGGGGAATATACCCTAGGAACAAAAAATGCAATACAAAAATCCCTTCCTCACACCAAATTCATTGCAGAGTTATTTACAATAGTCAGACTCTAGAAACAACCAAGATGTCCTTCAACAGATGAATGTCTAAAGCAACTGTGGTACATATATACAGCCAGCAGGAGAGATGAAGTCATGAAATTTTCCTATACATGGATGTACATGGAATCTATTATGCTGAGTGAAATAAGTCAGAGGGAGAGAGATAGACGCAGAATAGTCTCACTCATCTATGGGTTTTAAGAAAAAAGACATTTTTGCAATAATTTTCAGAGACAAAAGAGAGGAAGGCTGGAAGTTCCAGCTCATGAATCTCACCACAAAGAGTGATGATTGCAGTTAGAGAAATAACTACATTGAGAACTATCATAACAATGTGAATGAATGAGGGAAGAAGAAAGCCTGTCTTGAGTGCAGGTGGGGGTGGAGTGGGGAGGAAGGAGAATTGGGACATTGGTTATGGGAATGTTGCACTGGTGAAGGGGGGTGTTCTTTACATGACCGAAACCCAACCATAATTATGCTTGTAATCAAGGTGTTTAAATAAAGATATTAATTTAAAAAATAACTTCTGCCAGCTTTGAACAGGTCTTGTACACTTTTATTTAAAATTGTGTTAAGTTATATGTATTGTTTGACTGTGTTTAGACATTAGTGTCCTTTGAAATTGGAGAGGTTTTAACATTCATGTCCTTTCTTCTCTTTATAGTCGATTGTTCTCTACTGGTTATGTTCCAGCATCATGGGCCTTTCACAGAACTTGCTGCTGCGTTCTCCTAGGTTTCGACAACTTTGCCGAATACCATTGACCCAGTCCGATTCATTTACTCCTTATAAGGACCTCTTTACTGCCTTTTATGCCAAATTCATTTCAAGAAAATGACTTACTTTCTATTAATTAAAAAAAAATCACAAGGGCCCGGAGAGATAACGCAGCAGCGTTTGCCTCGCAAGCAGCCGATCCAGGACCAAAAGTGGTTGGTTCGAATCCCGGTGTCCCATATGGTCTCCCACGCCTGCCAGGAGCTATTTCTGAGCAGACAGCCAGGAGTAACCCCTGAGCACCGCTGGGTATGGCCCAAAAACCAAAAAAAAGAAAGAAAAGAAAGAAAACAAAACAAAACAAAACACAAGTATCACTATCACCTCCATGTATTTTGAAGATTTTGAATTTCAAATAAAAATTAATTGCCTTTATTTAAAATCTTGATCTCTGAGACCATGAAGTACTGTTTATTAAGATGCTATTCAGAAATATTTGAAATACTAAAAATCTTGTTCAGAAAAATAGCATAGGAGTTAAGGTTATTACCATGCATTTAGCGTACTCAACACCAAACATGGTTTCCTGAGTACTGCCAGCGGTCACTCCTGAGCTATGAACTAACACCTGAACACTGCAGAATGAAGTCCAAAATCCAAAAAAAAAAAAAAATTTAATCTTGGGCTGGAAAAATAGTACTGTGGATAGGGTGCTTACCTTGCATGTGGCCAACTCAGGTTTGATCCCTAGTACCCCATACAAGCCCACCAGATGTAATCCCTAAGTGCAATGCTAGGAGTTAGCCCTGAGCAACACTGAGTGGCCCGGGTTTAATAAAAATATTCTTTAGTGTTTGAAATATAGGGTGTTGTATTCTTAGAATATCAAAGTGGCTCTATTTTATGTAATTATAAATTACTAGAAATGCTAGCATTTTGTATAATTGAACTTTATACTGAATGATATACAGAGCAGTACAACGCATTAAAATTTCATGAAATAGAGTTTAGTAGTTATTGACATTTTGGAGGGAATAAGGCTCATAGATGTGTCAGACAAAACTGATGCAGGGCCAGTACTCATCACCAACTTTAAAAATAAAAGTATCATTTGGGCTGTAGAGAGAGTAGTCATCAGACTGACTACGTCTCTGTATATGGAGGCCTAGGTTCAATCCCCAGTAACACATGGCCTTCCAGACACCACTGGGAGCAAACTCCAAGTACTCCCTGATGACTGCCAGGGATGACTCAAAAGACAAAAAACGGGGCCAGCGAGGTGGCGCTAGAGGTAAGGTGTCTGCCTTGGGAGCACTAGCCAAGGAAGGACCACGGTTCGATCCCCCGGCGTCCCATATGCCCCCCCCCCCAAGCCAGGGGCAATTTCTGAGCGTTCAGCCAGGAGTAACCCCTGAGCATCAAACGGGTATGGCCCGAAAAACCAAAAGAAAAAAAAGACAAAAATAAAAATAAATTTAAAAGTCTTTTTTTTTTTTTTTTTTGGTTTTTGGGCCACACCCGGCGGTGCTCAGGGGTTACTCCTGGCTGTCTGCTCAGAAATAGCTCCTGGCAGGCACAGAGGACCATATGGGACACTGGGATTTGAACCAACCACCTTAGGTCCTGGATCGCTGTTTGCAAGGCAAATACCGCTGTGCTATCTCTCCAGGCCCAATTTAAAAGTCTTAAGACTGGACAGGATGATGACTCAGGTCTAGAGTACATGCTCTGTGAGCATTTGGTCCTTCACTGAACTCTGAAGTCCTTTCATTGTGAGATGGTATGGGAAAATTTTAAGTGGATTTGACATACATACAGTAAGGTAGTCCACACATGTAAGAAGGTACATAATATAGTAGATAATGTTGCCATTCAACCCTACTCAGAAAAATACAAGATGTGTACATTCCTTTTTTTTTTTTTTTTTGGTTTTTGGGCCACACCCGGTGACGCTCAGGGGTTACTCCTAGCTATGCGCTCAGAAATTGCTCCTGGCTTCTTGGGGGACCATATGGGACGCCGGGGGATCGAACCGCGGTCCGTCCTAGGCTAGCGCAGGCAAGGCAGGCACCTTACCTCCAGCGCCACCGCCCGGCCCCCGTACATTCCTTTTTCTATAATTTTAAGAGTCTGGGAAGCTATAATATGAAGAATTTTTTTTTCTCACCCTCAGTTACACTTGGGTTACTCCTGGCTATGTGCTCAGAAATTGCTCCTGGGTTGGGGGACCAAAACGGGACACCAAGGGATCAAACCAAGGTTCATCTTAGATGGGCCTCGTTCAAGGCAGATAGATGCCCTACTGCTGTGCTATCTCTCTGGCCCCCATTGGAAGAATCTTAAGTTTGTTTAGTTACAGGAAGAAAAACAGAATGATGACTATTATAGAAATTTTATAAACCTAATGTTTGTAAAGAGTATTAAGTACTCTGGTCGGTAATTGGAAAAGATAAAATTTATTTGAAAAGATAATATTCTGGCTTGATAGGCACTTGAGAATAGTATAATTTATGTACTTTGCATCAGATTATGAACCTGAATCTGAAATCTGAGATGATGCATTTTATTTATGTTTCATGATAGATTAAATAAAGTGAAATTAGTTACTTTTTGAGTGATGTCATTTTTTTAAATGTTTATTCCCCTTTTCTTTCTGTTGTTTTTTTGGTGACATAAATCACACACACTGTTGCAGTTTTTGCATACTTGATTGTGGTGGTCAGCTGCAGTTTGTACTTATTGTGTAGAATCCTAACAGAGCCACTGGGATCATAGTGGGCATGTGGGGGCAATGCTGAGTATTCAGTTCATGTACCTTATACCTGTAAGCAGGGTCTTTACCTCTGAGCTATCTCCTTTCTTATTGAACCATGCCTTTTAAATCTTAGCTACTTGGTCAGTGTTACTAGAACTTCAAATTCAGAAAGTGTAGCATCCAAGTCTAGATTGTATTTCCTCGACTGCCCAATCATAATTTTTGACTGCTCTGTTGAAGGAATTCATTGTTCCTGGTAACAATGAAGAAATGAAGTTATGTGCATTCTATTTGTATTCATATATGTATTATGTATTTGCCTACTTAAATTCATTTTTATCTCAAGATTAAGTCCTGTCAGTGCTTTTTTGTTTGTAATGGGGCCACACCCAGTGGTTTTCAAAACAAATATAGACCAAATATTTTCAGAAACAAAATAAACAGTCATTACTGTAAGATTGAATTCCAGAAGTCTGTTAGGTTACACCTTATCTTACCTAAAATATCATCCCTGGTTCTTTTGTTTACAACTTGAATTTACCCCCAAATAGAGATTGTCTTACTTTTCTTTAATTATATTTTATTTAAAGAAAATGCATCACATAGTTTACATGGCTACCATAATACATTTGTTTTAAGATGACAACAAATTTATTTAAAAAAAAAAAACTAGGAAATTGGGGACTGGGGAGATAGCATGGAGGTAGAGCGTTTGCATGCAGGAAGACTACCTATGAAGTATTCTGGTGTACGATCAACTTCAGGTATACTAGGTTGTCCAAAGCCAAAGTCTTTCTCTGTGGTCCCAGTAAAAGCTATTCACAAATAACAATTATTGCTGTCAGATTTCTTTATTTAGAGATCCTGGTTTTTGTACAGATCCTATGTCAAAATCACGGTGATGTGGAGTGTCTTCTGGTTTCATCTCACCATTGGGTGACAATGCAGAGAACCCTGCCCCGAAATCAGATTGTTGGAAGTTGCCAGGGTGTCATATGAACCCTCTCTGGAGTAAGTCAATGCCAGGGCAATAGGACCTTCCTTGGTAGAAATTCAGTTACTGGTGATGGTGTAGAAAACTGGGGTTGTTTCCTTAGATGGGATCCAAGGTTCAGAGATGAATGGTTAATTTCCAATCTTCTGAAGCTTAAGTCACTATGACAAGTGTTCAGGGTGTAAGGCCCTGCTGCAGTATAAAATTTATGTGTTCCCATCTCTATTAGATAAGAACTTGTTTGCACACGTAAGATTTCCCCATTTTGATGTATCTGTGCAAAAAGAAACAATGCTAGAAGATATTACTGATGCAAATGGGGGTAGAGGTAACAATCCCAACAACCCCCATAATCTGGTTCTAACAGAACTCTAAACACTTGGGAAACTTTATCTACTAGAATTTCCTACTAATAGATCCCCCAAAATGGGGGAAATGGCTGCTACATAAGATATTCAATAAACGCTATACCTATTGAGGAAATATATCTAAAGAAATATTCCAAGGAGATATACATGTCCTCTTTATGTCTTTTGAAATAGTCTGTGGGGGTTGCGATATAATCCTGCACACAGCTTCAGCCTGTGATTTGTTCTTGTGGAGCCATTCATCTGTTGAAGGACATCTGGATTGTTTCCAGAGTCTGGACATTGTAAATAGTGCTGCAATGAATATAGGTGTAAGGAAGGGATTTTTGAATGGTAATTTTGTGTTTTTGTTCTTAGGGTATATCCCTAGGAGTGTTATAGCTGGAACATATGGGAGCTCAATTTCCAGTTTTTTGAGGAATCTTCATATTGTTTTTGATAAAGGCTGGACTAGACAACATTCCCATCAGCAGTGAATAAGAGTTCCTTTCTCTCACATCCCCACCAGCATTGATTGTTCTTGATGTGTGCCAGACTCTGTGATGTGAGATGGTATCTAATAGTTGTTTTGTCTTTGTTTTGTTTTGTTTTGGGCCACAGCCATTGATGCCCAGAGGTTACTCCTGGCTATGCGCTCAGATATTGCTCCTGGCTTGGGGGGGACCATATGGGACACCTGGGGATTAAACCGTGGTCTATCCTAGGCTAGCACTTGCAAGGCAGATGACTTACCTCTAGCGCCACCGCTCCAGCCCCTCATAGTCTTTTTACATGTCTATTGGCTTTCTAGGTGCAGTGAGCTGATATTCCCCCAAGAAATATTTTAGCCAGCAGGCCCATTGGTGGACTTAATCATACCCCCTACGTGGATTACTGGCTATATTTCTGGTATTCATGACATGATAGAGACATTACAGTTTCTTTCTTACTATGTGGCACTTTCTCTCCCTTGTTAAAATACAGGCCAAAATTACAGGCCTCAGGGAAATTTTCATCACCAAAATCTGCAGCCAGTTTCATCCCCTGGCCAGATAAATCTGCATTTCTAAAAGCATAGTGTTCAGTGTAAATGCAAACCCAATAGTTGGTAAAGAAAGTTGCTGTGGGCTTGTCCCCAAATTGTAGTAAACAAGTTTTTCTTTCTTTGTCATAAGAACCTCCTTCCTTTTTTTTGTTTTTTTTTTTTGTTTGTTTTTTTTTTGTTTTTTCGAACCATATCCTTTTGATGCTCAGGGGTTACTCCTGGCTAAGTGCTCAGAAATTGCCCCTGGCTTGGGGGGGACCATATGGGACGCCAGGGGATCAAACCACAGTCCTTCCTTGGCTAGCGCTTGCAAGGCAGACACCTTACCTCTAGTGCCACCTCGCCAGCCCCAAGAACTTCCTTTCTAAACTAGAACTTCCTTTTAGCTGGGGATTCTTTTCACCTGTATGAGCTAGTTTTTGATATGTATATTCTAGGGCCTGCTATCATTGTCTTTCTTCTCCTAAGATTCCCCGCCTTTTGTCAGCGTGGAAATACCTTGCATACCAAAGAGGTGCATATATGTCTCCAGCTGGAAAAGTAAAATTGTCCCACGTCTATTGAAGACGTGGGTCCCCATACAATTTATTTTGTGTGGTCTCATTTCATAGTTCATATTTTGCTGCCCGTGCAACCCACTCTCCCTAAAATGGATTCATCAAAATCCCACTGATGGCTGTAGAACAGAAGCTGCCTCCAGCAAGTGATGTGGAGCATTTTTTCTTGTGTCTCTGGCTATTTATATTTCTTCTTTGAGGAATTGTCTTTTCATGTCTTCTTCCCATTTTTTGTTTGTTTGTTTTTTTGATTTTTGGGCCACACCCGGCGATGCTCAGGGGTTACTCCTGGCTGTCTGCTCAGAAATAGCTCCTGGCAGGCACTGGGGACCATATGGGACAACGGGATTCGAACCAACCACCTTAGGTCCTGGATCGGCTGCTTGCAAGGCAAATGCCACTGTGCTATCTCTCCGGGCCCTTCTTCCCATTTTTTGATGGGTTTAGATTTTTTTTTTCTTGTTAAGCTCTGCCAGTAAACTTGTATATTTTTGATATTAGCCCCTTGTCTGATGGGTATTGGCTGAATAGTTTCTCCCATTCTGTGGGTGGCTTTTGTATCCTAGGCACTATTTCCTTTGAGGTGCAGAACTTGGCTTCTACTTATTTGGAGGGTACTATTTCCTCATTGAAGATGCCTTTAGTCTTTACTGAAGAAAGACGTCATGGATCAGATTATGTATAGATCATTCTTAAAAACAAACATAATTTTTAAGTCTAGAAAATCAAGTGGGATGGTTTTGATCATTATAAGAGGATTTTAAGCAATGAAGTATTGTCTAACATATCTTGAGCATCCAGTTTCCTTTCCTAAAAGCAATCTAAAATCATGAGCATTTTGGTATAATGCTAAACTACCTACAATTGAAAACCTATTACAATAACATATTCAATGAATGATCTCTGTAACTGGAGCTCACAGCATGAAGTTGCATATTCCATTGCTATCTGTGGACATAAACATTAAATTATATTAGCAGGCATAAGTAGAAAAAGAACAAATTAGAATTTTTGTCATCACATTTTCATAATAAGCCCCGTCTTCTAAGTCTAATTGCAATGGGGAACTGGGTGACCAACTTATATCTCCAAGTACCACTGTGGAAACAAAGATCAAGGAGTTATTATAGATATAGTAAAATTAAGACCTTAAAAGTACTTATAGCAAGCACTGTAGTTGGAGTCCAAATGCTTCCAAACACATTCTGCGCCTGTTTCTGTTGATAAAAGGTATAGAACATTATTATAATATCTATAAAGGTCAGTTGGTAGGACACCTGCTGAAAAGAAAAAGCAGCTGAATCCGTTCTTGATGGGAGAGTTTAATCCATTGACATTTAAGGAAAATATTGACAGAAAGGGCTGTTGTGTCTTTATATTGTGTAGGGTTGTTGTTGTTACAATTGGGGATTTGCTTTGTGTAATTGCTCTTTGGATAGTTCATTTAGGATAGGTTTGGTTAGAACAAATATTGTGAGTTCTTTTTTGTCTGAGAATGTTTTTAACCCTCCACCCTATGTAAATGAGAATTTAGCTGGGTAGTGGACTCTAGGTTGAAAGTTTCTTTCATTCAGTAGTTTGAATATGTCATTCCACTCTTTTCTTACCTGAATTGTTTCAAATGGAAGATCTGATTTGATTCTTGTGTTGTTTTCCTTATACATGAGGATTTTTTTCTCCCTTACTGCTTTAAAGAGTCAATCTCTCTCTTTGTTTTTTTTGTTATTTGGATTACCAAATCTGCAGTGCTGTTCTGTTATGGTCTATTTTGTTTGACACTCTTTTTTGCCTCTTGGATTTGTAGAGAAACCTCTTTCTCAAGGTGGGGAAGTTCTCTGCTGTTATCTCCTTCACTACTTGTTCTTCTCCTTTCCCATTTTCTTCCCCTTCTGGAATTCCTTTAATTCAGAGATTATTTCTCCTGTCTTTGTTCATTAAGTACCTTACATTTTCTTCCAGGGTGTTGTCTCTCCTTTCTTTTTGAGTTCTTTTTCCCAGTTGGCTTGTAATTTGTCTTCAAATTTGTCTATGGGATTCTCCACCTGTGTAATAATTCTACTATTATGGCTTGCTAACCTGCTTTTTAGTTCCTTCAGTTCCACTTGTATGGATTCTCTTATTTTCTAAGAGAGTTCTTTGAGTTGGTTGAATTGTTCATCTATATATTCCTTAATTTCACAAGCTAGTGACTCCTTGATTTCCATTGCTAAACCATTAAGTGTTGATTTTAGGTCCTCATCTATAAGGTTCAAACATTTGGGTGGACTTGGAGATTTTCCAGGATTTCTCCCTGTCTTCCCCACAGTAGATGTATTATTTAGCTTCCCATTGAACTTTGCATTTAGTGGTCTGGAGAGCTGGATTTCTCAGGCTGTTGAAAGAAGTGCTAGATCCAATCTGCCAGAAGTCTAAGATATAAATTGAAATGACTTTGCACAGATGCATTAACAGCCACGCATTTTGGGAAAATGAGGATGGAAAGGAAGGAAAGATACTGGGAAAGACCTAAAAATACAGCCCATTTGCGTTTGGTGGAAGGGATTAAGGAGTGAGTTTTCCTATCCCCTCCCCGGCACCAACCTGATTAGTTCCAAAGGGCAGATGAACACTGAAGGCACTAGAACGGGTGGAACTGGCTCAGGATATCCTGAGCTATCTGTCTTAACAGATAACCACCCAAGGATGATCTTTGTACTCAAAAGAAAAAAAAAGTCAGTCTGGCAGGCAGCTGGTTCTCCACATGAGATAGAAAACTGCCAGACTACACATGTTTCACTGTCAGCCTGGTTTGGATTATTTCATGCATCACCCTGGTTCAGACTTGTTCACCTGGGGCTAGAGATTTGGTAGGTGGGGTGATTTTACAGAAGTCAAAATAGTATAGAAGCTTAAAGACTATAGTTTACTTTTTCTCTCTGGATTGATCAGTGAAGTTACTATAGAATGCAAAATTTCAAATGTTAGGGATGATGTTTGAGTCTACACAAGACTGCGTATTTTTTGTTTTAGCTAATTAAGTTATACAAGGTGATGTGAAATGTAATATTGCAGTTATAATAAGTTGTTATAAAGACTGCTTTGTGTGTGTGTGTTGCTATAACCAAATCCAAGGACTCACACATGCTAGCCAAGTTCTACTTTTGAGTTACATTCTCAGCCCCACATGTGTGCCTTTTAAAAAATGATTGTACCAAAACATGGATAATCTAAAAATTATCAATCTGCAGAAAGCTTTCCATTTACATCTTATGGATACGATTTAAGTTGTAACATATATGTATATATATATATATATACACACATGCATATTTTTTTCATTATTTAAATCTTGGAGACACAGCTAGCCATGTTAAAAGGCTATTCTTAGCAAATGTTTGGGATTTCTGTAGGGACCTTGAAGTATTAAGTATTGATCTAAACCTCTTGAATATAAAGTTTTTGTTTCAGTTCTTTTAACTATCTCTTTTGGCCCTACACATGTTTTTTTTTGCTAATAAAAGGGAATATTTTTAATAATAATTTTTTAAGCACCATGGTTACAAACATGTTCATAATTGAGTTTCAGCCATAAAATGCACACATCCACTCACCAGGAAAACTTTCCTGTCACCAACGTCCCCCATTATCCTCCCCACCCATCACTTGACTGTCTTCGAGACAGGCATTGCATTTCTCTATCATTGTCATGGTAATTGTAAGTGTAGCTATTTCTCTAAATGTACTTACTACTCTTTGGAAAGGTCTATAACATGGGCTGGTCCTCTGGCCCTCATCTCCGTTGCCTCTGAGTATTGTTACTAGACTGTCTTGTATTTTACTTAAATCCCACAGTTGAGTGAGACTATTCTGTGTTTATCATTCTCCCTCTAACTTATTTCACTCAGCATAATAGTCTCCAAATCCATCTATGTATATAGGCAAATTTCATGAATTTTTTAACAGCTGTGTAGTATTTTATTGTGTAGATGTACCAGTTTCTTTAGCCATTCATCTATTGTCAGGCATCTAGGTTGTTTCTAGATTTTTTTTTAATCCTTATTTATTTATTTATTTATTTATTTATTTATTTATTTATTTATTTATTTATTGGTTTTTGGGTCATACTAGCCACGTTCAGGAGTTACTACTGACTCTGCACTCAGAAATAGCCCCTGGCAGGCTGGGGGACCATATGGGATGGATCAAATCAGGTCTCTTCGGGTCGGCCGATGCAAGCCAAATGCCCTACCACTGTGCTATCTCTCCAGACCCTGTTTCCAGATTTTGGCTATTATAATTAGCACTGCTATGAATATAGGAGTACAGGGGGCATTATTGTATTGTGTTTTTGTGTTCCTAGGGTATATCCCTAGTAGTGGTATTGCTGGATCATATGGGAGCTCAATGCCCAGTTTTTAAGGGAATATCTATATTGTTTTTCATAAAGACTGGACTAGACGGCATTCCCACCAACAGTGAAAGTTTCTTTGGCACACATGTGATGTGTGCCAGTCTCTGTGGCATATTCCCATTGCTGTTTTGATTTGCATCTTTCTGATGATTAGTGATTTGGAGCACTTTTTGATGTGGTGCCTTTTGGCCATCAATATTTCTTTTTTTGTTTGCTTGTATTGTTTTTGGGCCACACCCCATGGTGCCTGGCTTTGCACTCAGAAATCATTCCTGGCAAGCTGGGGGTCCATATGGGATGCTGGGGATCAAACCTAGGTCCTTCTCAGATCAGCCACATGCAAAGCAAACGCCCTACTGCTGTGCTATCATTCCGGCCCAATATTTCTTCTTTGAGGAAATGTCTGTTCATTTCTTTTTTCCATTTATTGATAGAGTTAGTTTTTATTTTTTCTTGTTAAATTCTGTCAGTACCTTGTATATCTTAGATATTAGGTCCTTATCTGATAGGTATTAGGTGAACACTTTCTCCAATTCATTGGGTGGCCTTTGTATCCTAGTCACTGTTTCCTTTGAGGAGCAGAAGCTCCTCAGTTTAATGTAGTCCCATATTTTTTTTTTAATCACTGCTTCCATTTGTTTGGACAGTGATATTTCCTCTTTGAAGATGCCTTTAGTCTCAATGTCATGGAGGGTTTTGCCTATATTTTCTTCTAAATACCTTATAGTTTCAGGTCTGATATCAAGATATTTAATACATTTTGATTTGACCTTTGTGTATAGTGTTAGATAGAAATCCAAATTCACTTTTTTTTGCATGTGGCTGACCAGTTGTCCCACTACCACTTGTTGAAGAGGCTTTCCCTGTTCCATTTTGTGTTTCTTGCCTCTTTATCAAATATTAATTTATTATATGTCTGGAAGTCATTCTCTAAATATTCAAGTCTGTTTTATTATCTGAGGGTCTGTCTTTATTCACATACCATGATGTTTTAATAATCATTACTTTGTAGTACAATTTAAAGTTGGAAAAAGTGATGTTTCTCATCTTTTTTCCCCTAAGTGTTGCTTTAGCTATTTGTGGGTGTTTATTTTTTTAAATGTATTTCAGGAGGTTGTGATCCACTGTTTTTGAAAACTGTCATGATTACTATTAGAATTATTGCATTAAATATGTGTAATGTTTTGTGAAGTATTGCTATTTTAATGATGTTAATCATCACAATCTATGAGCATGGTATATGTTTCCATTTCATTGTCCTCTGATTTCTTGAAGCAGTGTTTTATAGTTTCTTTGTATAGTCCTTCACTTCTTTAGTTGACTACAATGTATTTAAATTTCTGTGGTGCTATTGTGAATGGGATTTTTTTTAATGTCAATTTCTTCTCTATCATTGTTTGTGTTTAAAGAAGGCCAATAATTTTTATATATTAATTTTGTAGCCTGCCACTTTGCTATATGAATCTATTGTATCTAGGAGCTTTTTGGTAGCATCTTTAGGAATTTTTAATTATAGTATCATGTCATCTGCAAACAGTGAGAGCTTCACTTCTATCCTATCTGGGTGCCCTTGATATCTTTATCTTGCCTAGTTGCTACAGCAAGAGCTTCCAGTACTATGTTGAATACAATGGTGAGAGAGGGGGCATCCTTGTATTGTGCCAGAGATATGTTTAATGGGCAAGCATGTGCTCTATTTTAGAGAATGAACCGTGTACATTGGAGAAGATTGTGTATTCAGTTTTCTGGGAATGCAGAAATATATATATATATATATATATATATATATATATATATATATATATATATAATCTAGGCCAGTGGTCAGCAACCTGCAGTTCATGAGTTACATGTGACTCTTTACACTTTTAATTTGGCTCTTCTGTGTGCCGGGCAGCTGCTCCAGGAGGCAGGACTCTGCTCCTAGCCTCTGTCAGTGTGCGCCCTGTGTGGCTCTCAAAATAAATTTCAGTCGTGGTTTTGGCAAGATTTGGCTCAGTTGAAAAAAAAGTTGCCAACTACTAGACAATTGTGGTTGTTTTGTAATTGTTTCCATAGATGGTATCCATGGTTCAGGGATATATGGGCAATGCCCATTCTTCTGAGGCCTGAGCCAAGTCATTATGCCATTGTTCAGGGTAGAAGGCCCAACTGCATTACAAAATTTGTGTTCCCATCTCTATCAAATAAAAACTTGTTTGCATACGTAATATTTTTCCATTTTAATGTGCCTATGCAAAAGAGGACAATGCCACAAGGTATTATTGGTGCATCTGGGGGCCAAGGGAACAAGTCCAACTTGGTTCTAACAGGAATGCTGAATAGAGAGACTCTTCTATCAGAATTCCTTATTGAACAGATCACAAAGAAAAAAATGCAGTGGGTAAAATTGTCACTATATAAGAGGATATTCAATAAGAGTTATAGCTGTTAAGGTAATACATTTAAGATATTCAAAGGAGATATATATGTCCCTTTTATGTCTTTAGAAATAGTCAGTGGGGAAGGGTGTTGAATCCAGGACACCACTTTGGTCTGTGATTTGGCCTTCTGGAGTCAGCAAAGCAACTCAAGCAGTCACATCTCAGGACATGTCTTTGAGTGGGGACTTCTCAGAACTGAGTATGGTGCAAGCTCAGGTACACAGTGAAGGAAGGTGGAGGACAGGAGGCCTCTGAGAGTAGATAAATAGGAACAGAGTATTGGTTTCTTCTCACGCTGAGCATCTATTTTTTTCCACTTTGGGAGTTGGTTGACAGCTGGCTTGAGTGGGGATAATGATCTGCTTCATGAGGAACCAAGAACTGAGGGTAAAAAGGGTTTAATGTGGGGTAATAGGCGGTGGGGGTGAGGGAGTAAAGGACTAGAAATGAGTTTGTAAGGTGGTGAGCCAAGGGGGGAAGGAAAATATACAACACAGACCTCTGTATATTGCAAATATAGATTAAACCCTAGGATATACTATTACACTATCTATACTTTCACTCCCGAGCAATTTGAAAATGGACACTGGTGGGAAGAAAAGTTGCCGGTGACTTCCCTAAGCCACCCCTCTTGTGCAGAGTGGGGGTTGGGGAAAGCCTGGGGTCCCCTTTAAACTCCTCCCTGGCACACACACCTGGATGGCCCCCTGCGCGGTTGCCCAGGGATAGCCCCAGAGTCCGCGAGGAAGGAGAGGGAAGGCTATTGGGGGCAGCCCGAGCCCCGCAACACCCCCAGGCTTGGTAGAAAGGCCTTCAGCATGGAGCCTTGCTATTGCCCACGCTGGCAAAGCTTCTGACTCCCAGAACAGGAAAGAGTTACTTAATAAGCTAGAAGCCGGAAATTCATCAGCCTTCTCCCCAAACCCACCCCTCGTGTGGAGATTGGGAGTTGGGGTAGGGGAAAGCCAGGGGTCCCCTTTAAATTCCTCACTGGCACCCACCTCGATGGCCCCCTGTGTGGGCACTCAGGGATAGCCCCAAAATCTGTGCAGAGGACTTGATTATTTTCTTCCTGGCTCAATGTCCTCATAAGACTAGGTCTGGCATAACAGAGCCAATGCCTTCAGGGACTTTAGGGATGATTTTAGGAAGAAGCAGTCTAATGATCAAAAAAAATAGTATTTCACCTGGGGATTAGAGATATCGACCATGTAGGGGAAATAATAGTTCTTGTCTCAGTACCCAAAGTATGGACTTTTAAGAAAGGTAAAAACATAGCTCAATTTTTTTTTTTTTTTTGGGTTTTTGGGCCACACCCGGCGGTGCTCAGGGGTTACTCCTGGCTGTCTGCTCAGAAATAGCTCCTGGCAGGCATGGGGGACCATATGGGACACCGGGATTTGAACCAACCACCTTAGTTCCTGGATTGGCTGCTTGCAAGGCAAACACCGCTGTGTTATCTCTCCGGGCCCAGTGTAGTTATTTCTATAACTGCACTCCCCACTCTTTGTGGTGAGCTTCATGAAGTGAGCTGGAAGTTCCAGCCCTCCCCTCATTGTCTCTGAGGATTGTTGCAAAAATGACTTTTATTTTGCTTAAAACCCATAGATGAGTGAGACTATTCTGCATATCTCTCTCTATCCCTCTGACTTATTTCACTCAGCATGATAGAGTCCATGTACATCCATGTATAGGAAAGTTTCGTGACTTCATCTCTCCTAACGGCTGCATAATATTCCATTGTGTATATGTACCATAGTTTCTTTAGCCATTTGTCTATTGAAGGGCATCTTGGTTGTTTCCAGAGCCTATCTATTGTGAAGAGTGCTGCAATAAATATAGGTGTGAGGAAGGGGTTTTTGTATTATATTCTTGTGTTCTTAGGGTATATCCCTAGGAATGGAATAGCTGGGTCGAATGGGAGCTCAATTTCCAGATTTTGGAGGAATCTCCATATCACTTTCCATAGAGGTTGGACTAGATGGCATTCCCACCAGCAGTGGATAAGAGTTCCTTTCTCTCCACATCCCCGCCAGCACTGATTGTTCTCATTCTTTGTGATGTGCACCAATCTCTGTGGTGTGAGAAAGGCACATGAAAAAATGCTCCTCATCACTAATTATCAGGGAGATGCAAAGCATTTATAGCTTTTACTGCTAAGCTTAAAGAGGAAAATCTAAAGTTGACTCTTGAGATTCAGGGCAGGAAGCTTGAAGGAATATTTGTCTCTGGTGCAGTAGCATCTATGATTTCTTGAAGAGATTGGCCCCTAGGGGCTGGAAAGATAGAATGGAGGTAAGGATTTGTCTTGCATGCAGAAGGATGGTGGTTCACATCCTGGCATCCCATATGGTCCCCCGAGCCTGCCAGGAGTTATTTCTGAGTGTAGAGCCAGGAGGAATCCCTGAGCACTGCCGGGTGTGATCCCCCTCCCCCCAAAAAGAGAGAGATTAGCCCCTAAATTGGACCCCACAAGAAATCAGAACACTTTAGAAGGGATAGAAGGGGTCTTGCACCGATCTGAGGTCCCACAGCTAAGCAGTGGCAGTGATGAGAACTGAATGCACCTTCCTCATCCAAGAGCTCACTGGTAACTGCTGGGCCCTTCTGCCTCAGAAAAGGGGGTAGGGTCTTCTTGTCACACTGACCTGCACCCACATTTCAGCCCCTCCCTCCCTCTTAGTCCACTCTCCTTGGTATTGTCAGGAATGGCCCCAGAAATCTTAAGACTGTCATGCTTGGGCAGCACATGAGGGGACGCCCATGAGAGCGGGGCAAGCACATTTGTCACCAGTTCTAAGGGGAAGCAGCCCAAGGACAGTTTCCCAGCAGAGCCCCACAAATCATGGGATTCAGCTGCTTCCCACACCTTGCAAAATAAGGTGACAGGGAAGGGCGTTGAAGGGTCTTGGAAGAGGCTGTCACCTGTGGGGATGGACCTGCTAAGGATCTGGGTTCAGCAGCTACACACAGGAGTGCTGAGGACAAAGGGTTAACCACGACTCTAGCCACCAGGAAGACCCCATAGCCACTTCTGGAAAGGCCTGTGTGCATCGGGGAGACAAAACAGGGAAGGTCAGTCCAGAGGGCAGGGTTTGAGGGCAGGGTTTGTGGGCAGGCATAAGGTAGGACTATGGAAGGCAGCAGACCAATGGGAGCAGTGAGGGATGCAGCTAGTTGGCCAAGGGATTGGAGAGATGCTCTGGGAGGGGAGGACACTCGGGGTTACAGATGCAGGTGCCCAGGGGCTTCAGGTTTAAAAGTCAAGGCTGGGATCTCAGGACAAGATCTCTTGGAATAGGAAAGTCGTGACCCATCTAGGCACAAACCAGAAAGGTTCTGTGCATGGAAGAATGCACCTGTTTCTGACTCCATCGTGGGGGGTTGCGGTGCAGGAGGGTCCAAGGTGGGGGTGGGGTAGTCCCTCAGGGCACCCTGGGCACGGTGACTCAAAGGCACCTATGGGCACAGCCTTCATTGTGCTGTCAAGTCTCTGGGGTTCTAGATTTCTCTCTGGCCAATGGGCCTGGAGAATCTAGGCTACACCCACGAGCCCCCCTATAAAGCCCGTGGCCCAGTTATTTCTGGAAAGAGCGAGATGTGGACCCTATTCCCTTTCCCCATCTTACCCCTTGAGGGTCAAGGATTGTGGAAACCCCAAAACCAAAATTAAATTAAATTAAATTAAATTAAATTTAAAAAATAAATTAAGGGCCAGAGAGATAGCATGGAGGTAGGGTGTTTGCCTTGCGTGCAGAAGGATGGTGGTTCGAATCCCGGCATCCCATATGGTACGTGAGCCTGCCAGGAGCGGTTTCTGAGCATAGAGCCAGGAGGAACCCCCTGAGCGCTGCCGGGTGTGATCCCAAAACAAAACAAAACAAAACAAAACAAACACACAAGAACTAAGTCTGGGGTTTGCATGGATCAGGATTCCACTGTTGGGGTGAGTTTGCACCCTACCCTGCCTCACCTGGAAAGGGGGAATGGGAGAGATGAGGGACCCCAGCCAGGAGGGACCCAGTGTGAGCCCCTAACTCCAGGCCACCAAGTCACCACCTTCTTTCAGTGCCTCTGCCGGCAGGGGGGTCCCGGGTGTCTGCCAGCAGCCTCCAGATCATTAGGAGACGTGTAATTAGTGGCAGGCGGAGCCCAAGCCACTGGGGCTCATTCCTGCGGGGAGAGGGAGCTGCACCTCGCGTCAGGCCGGGGTGTCCCTGGAAGACCTTGTCCGGGGTGACACAGGCTGGGCGAGAAACTTGTCTCTCAGGGCTGCGCTTGCATTTGTGCATTTGGCCCCATTTTCTGGCCCAGTCCCTTCTCCACCTAGAGGATGAGGAGAGGAGCCAGGACCAGCCACCTGCAGAGGTTAAGAACTGAGGACTCGAGCCCAAGGCTGGAGATGCGACGGAGAAGGCGTTGGGGCCTATCTGTGAGCACACAGACACTGTCCTGGGGACGTCAGCGGTGTAGACATGGGTAGTGCAGACCTCGGGGGTCAGAGAGGTGGCTTTGGGTTCACATTAGGCTGGGGGTGGGGAGTGTGGCTTTCGTCCCCCAAAGTGCACGACATCCCTGGAAAAGATGGAGAGAGCTGAAGGCTGAAGGTTGGGCGGTTCGGGCTTTTTGTTTTAGTCGAGAAGGGATGCTCCGAGGTCGAGGCTGACTTTTGCCGGCTCACCACGCGCCTCCGACGTCCCCTGCTGGCTAAAGGAGGTCGCTGGCCAGGCGGGTTTTTGCTTAAAAGCCTCAGTTTTGGGGAAATTCCAAGGACCTCCCGGGCAACTCTCCTCCATCCTTCACTCTTTTTTTTTTTTAAATTTATTTAAAGAAAATGCAACACATAGTTGACATAACTGATCATAATACACTTGTTTTAGGAATACCAAAAGCAACATAATTAAAAAAAATAGAAAACAAAGAAAAACTAAAGAAATGAAAGAAAAAGGAAAGAAGAAAAAGTTCAGTAGCAAGTGTGTTTTTGGGTCACACCCGGCATCTCTCAAGGGCTACTCCTGGCTCTAGGCTCAGAAATGGCCTCTGGCAGGCTTAAAGGACCATATGGGATGCCGGGATTCAAACCACAGTCTTTCTGCATGCAAGGCAAACACCTTACCTCCATGCTATTTCTCTGGCCCGCAAGTATATTTTTGAAAAGTATTGAATCACAAATGAACTCATTAAAGCACTGTTTAGTAAGCTCTTCTTTTTTTCTGTTAAAGGATAAGAATTTAAAAAATACTGTAATAATGGTGTTGTTTGCATAGGCCCAGCAAAATATGGATAAAACTGAAACAAAACAAAACAAAACAAAACCTTGGCTTAAATACAAGGAGACCTTACTCCTGAAATTTTCTGGCATTAGACCTGATTCTGGGCTCCAGGCATACTAGGTTGTCCAACTCCTGAGTCATTCTCTGTAGTCCTGGTGAATTTTTTTGCACATTAGCTGTTGTTGGTATCAGGTTCCTATTGTTAAAGACTCTGGTTTCTGGGGCTGGAGAGATAGCTTGGAGGTAGGGCATTTGCTTTGCATGCAGAAGGATGGTGGTTCAAATCCCGGCATCCCATAGGGTCCCCCGAGCCTGCCAGGTGCAATTTCTGAGCATAGAGCCAGGAGGAACCCCTGAGCGCTGCCTGGTGTGACCCACAAACCAAAAAAAAAAAAATCTGGTTTCTGTGCATCTCCATCGAAGTCAGGATGCTGTGGAGCATCTTCTAGTTTCACCTTACCATTAGATGCAGAGAGACCTGCCATGCAAGCAGGTTGTTGCTGAGTCATCTGGGTGTTAAGAGAACCTTTTTAGAGTAAGTCAATGCCAGGGCAGCGGTAGGGTCTTCCCTGGTAGAGGTTTGCTTCCTGGTGATGTTATAGACCAGTGGTCAGCAATCTGCTGCTAGCGAGCCACATGTTGCTCTTTACATTTTTATTTTGGCTCTTCTGTGTGCCTGGCGGCCGCTCCAGGAGTCATGACTCTGCTCCTAGCCTCTGTTAGTGCATGCCCTGTGTGGCTGTCAAAATACATTTCAATCGTGGTTTTGGCGAGATTTGGCTCCGTTGAAAAAAAAGGTTGCCGACCACTGATCTAGGCCAATTTCTTCCATTGTTCCTTTCAGTGCTAATAGATTCTTGTTAGATTTCAGCCTGGATAATCTATCAAGTAGTGACAAGGCAGTGTTGAAGTCTCCTTATCTTCAAGTTTGCCAGCAGTACTTTTAAATACTTTTTTGGTCCCTTATAGGGTCATATATGTTTAGGAGTGTGATTTCTTTCTGTTGTACATACCCCTCAGTTAATAAGAAATGTCCATTTCTGGTCTTAAATTACTAATTTTGTTTGTTTGTTTGGGGGGTCACACCTGGCAGTGCTCAGGGGTTACTCCTGGCTCTACGCTCAGAAATCGCTCCTGGCAGGCTTGGGGGAACCATATGGGATGCTAGGATTCGAACCATCGTCCTCTGCATGCAAGGCAAATGCCTTACCTTCATGCTATCTCTCCGCCCCCCCTTTTTTTCTTAATTTATTTTTTAGGCACCATGAATACAAACATGATTGGGTTTTTGGTCATAAAAAGAATACCTCCTTCATCAGTACAACATTTCCACCACCAATGCCCCTGTCTACTTCCTCCCCCACCCCCTGCCTATATTTGAGGCAGGAATTCTACTTCTCTCACTCATTAACGTTGTTATGGTAGTTGTTAGTGTAGTTATTTATCTAACTGCACTCACCACTCTTTATGGTAAGATTCGTATCATAAGCTGGTCCTTCTGACCCCCACCTCATTGTCTCTGGGCATTATTGCAAGGATGTCTTTTATTTTTCTTAAAATAAAAGTTTCAGGGATTACTCCTGGCTGTCTGCTCAGAAATAGCTCCTGGCAGGCACCGGGGACCATATGGGACACCGGGATTTGAACCAACCATCTTTGGTCTTGTTGGATTGGCTGCTTGCAAGGCAAATGCCGCTGTGCTATCTCTCTAGGCCCTCCTTCTGACTTATTTAACTCAGCATAATAGATTCCATGTACATCTACATATAGGAAAATTTCATGACTTCATCTCTCCTGATGGCTGCATAATATACCATTGTGTATATGTAGCACAGTTTTTTTTTTTTGTTTTTTTTTTTTTTAGTTATTCATCTGTTGAAGGGCATCTGGGTTGTTGCCAGAGTCTGGATATTGTAAATAGTACTGCAATGAATATAGATATGAGGAAGGCATTTTTATATTGTGTTTTTGTTCTTAGGGTATATCCCTAAGAGTGTTATAGCTGCAACATATGGGAGCTCAATTTCCAGTTTTTTGAGGAATCTTCATATTGTTTTTTATAAAGGCTGGACTAGATGGCATTCCTACCAGCAGTGAATGAAAGTTTCTTTCCCCTTACATCCCTGCTAGCACCGATTGTTCTTATTCTTTGTGATGTGTGCCAGTCTCTGTGGCATGAGATGGTACCTCATAGTTGTTTTGATTTGCATTTCCCTGATGACTAGTGATGTGGAGCATTTTTTCAAGTGTCTTTTGGATATTTGTATTTCTTCTTTGAGAAATTGTATGTTCATTCCTTCTCCCCATTTTTTGATAGGTTAGATGTTTTTATCTTGTTTTATTCTGTCAGTGCCTTGTATTCTTAGGTATTAGCCCCTTATCTGATGAGTATTTGGTATTGGCTTTAGTATCTTAGGCACTATTTCCTTTGAGGTGCCAAAGCTTCTCAGATAGTATAGTTCCATCTGTTTATCTCTGCTTTCACTTACTTGGAGAGTGCAGTTTCCTTCTTGAAGATGCTTTTAGTCTCAATGTCATGGAGTGTTTTACCTTCGTGTTGTTCTATATACCTTATAATTTTGGGCCTGTTATCAAGTTCTTTAATCCATTTTTATTTGACCTTTATACATGGTGTTATATGGAGGTCTGAGTTCATTTTTTTTTGCATGTGGCCGACCAGTTGTGCCAACATCACTTGTTGAAGAGGCTTTCCTTGCTCCATTTTGCATTTCTTGCCCCTTTATCAAAGATTTATTGATTATATGTCTGGGGATCATTCTCAGCATACTTAAGTATATTCCACTGATCTGAGGATCTGTTTTTATTCCAAAACCATATTGTTTTAATGACTACTACTTTGTAATAAAATTTGAAGTTGGGAAAATTGATGCCTCTCATATTCCTTTTCCCAAGGGTTGCTCTAGCTATTCGTGTGTGTTTATTTTTCCAAATGAATTTCAGGAGTGTTAAATTCACTTCTTTGAAGAATGTTATGCATTACTTGTCATAAACCTATGATAAATATGACAACTATTATATACCTATGATAGCATGACCAAGCTAAATTTTTCTCAGATTAGCTTGGTCATGTTTGTTATTTGAGCACTCAGCTCAAATTTTTACACTAGTAATTGAAAACCATAATATTTTTTATTTTAATTTTTGTTTATTTTTGTTTTTGGACCATACTCAGTGATTTTTCGGACTTACTCTTGGCTCTCCTCTCAGGGATAATTTCTGGTGAGGCTGAGACTCATGGCGTGCTGAGGTTTGAACACAAGTCAACGATGTGCAAGAAGGGTTTCCTGCTTGCTGTATTATCTCTCTTCATGGCCCTGAAAGCCATAATATTCTAATAATTTAGAACTATCAGGTCTTTGAAAGTTAAGAAAAAAGAAAGATAAATAATGTCCCCATATTGTTCACAAGCTAAGGACTAACAGCAGAATGAGAAAGTGATTACTATAAACAAATTTACTTTGAAGTAAAATCTAAAAGCAAAAGAAGTTATTAGAAAACATTGAGTTTATTCAATTATCAGAGCTAGAGATATGGTACAACAGGTAAGGGACTTGCCTTGCGAATGGTCAACTCAGGTTTGATCCACAACACTCTATGTATTCTATTCCCCTAGCCTAGCTAGAGTGATCCCTGAGTTTAGAGACAGGACTAAGTCCTGAGCACCACTGACTATGTTTTTCATTGTTGTTGTTGTTGAGCCACATCCGGTGGCACTCAGGGGCTACTCCTGACTCTGCACTCAGAAATCGCTCCTGACAGGCTCAGGGGACCATATAGATACCAGGATTCAAACCACTATCCGTCTTGGGTTGGCTGCTTGCAAGGCAAACACCCTACCACTGTGGTATCTCTGATTATGACTCTCAAACAAAAACACACAATACAGTTTATAGCTCTTGTTACTCTAAATCACATTCTTATTTCATAACTTATAATTGCTTAAGAACTTGATGGTGTCTGACAGCAGCAGGTGGCCATACATTATTATGAGTGTGGATATATTAGTTTCCTCTGAATGCTCTAATAATACATCATTTTGTTTATACCACTAAGAAAGATATTGAAGATCCTTATGTTGAAGATTTTATGGCATCTTTTCTAAAAATTTCTTTTCAAATTCTGTTAGGGATTACTTTTGTGAGAAATTCCTTCTACAAAAAAGCTCTTCCCATCCCTTAATTCTACCCTTAAAACCAAAAAGCCTAACCTTTATATTCCTTTCACTGACAGTCCTTATTAAGAAAGCATTTTTATTCTGGTTGGTTCTCATCATGAGAACCACAAGACCTTGGGCTAGCTTTGAAGGCTATCATCCAAAGTTTGATTCCCTGGCATCACCTGGTCTCCTGAGTGCCACCAGGCATATTTCCAAAACCAAATGAATGGCCCACAGAGCTGGCATATCCTACAAGAAATGAAAAGAAGAAAGGAAAAAGCCAAGAATTAGCTACCAAATTTCTAAGAATCAATCATATTAAGCCAATAAAACATATTCATAAAGCATCTTTGTCTAGTTCTTAGTGTAATAAGTGATTTGACCCAGTCATCTCTAAGAAATAGATAACAGAACACATATTCTCTTGTGTTCTGCCACCTACTTATGTCTCTTAATTGCCCAATTTTGGACTTAGTTTTGCAAGGCAATCTTAACTTTTGATTTCCCAAACTAATACTGTTGATTTTTTTTTTAATAAAATGAAGACATTTGGATGTTTGTGAATAAAAGTGAGGTAAAGACCCTAAACAAAAGTAAAAATAAATGCTTTAAGCAAACAGCCTCTCTTATAAATGTAGCATTTCTCTCAGTGCACTCTCTCTCTATATGCATATGTAATATATAATATATATTATTGTCCTTGGATAGCTCTTAAATTCCAAATGACCAAGGATTTTATGGAAAAAGAGGCTTCTAGTAAATTTCTATTTTTTCATACTATTAATAAACTTTTTAAAATTAATTCTTTCCCTCCCCTTTTGTTATAGATGTTAATTTTTAATTACCAGGACTTCCATGTGCATCTGACTGTGACATTCTCTGTGGGTTGTACATTAAGTTGGAGTGAAACATGCTATTGGGCCTCCCTCTCATGGCTTGGTTCTTTATTGTGTGTGTGTGTGTGTGTGTGTGTGTGTGTGTGTGTGTGTGTGTTGCAGTTCAAATTTTCTCTTCACACTGGGGATTTCACTGGAGCTACCAGGAACAAACAACAAAGGTGCTGTGGGCAACTGAACATGTAGACACCAGGGATTTGAACTTGTGACCATATGCTCCTGTACCATTCCTCTGGGTCCTCTCTTTTCTATTTTGAGATTTTGTGGTTTGGTTTCTCTCCTTTGTTTTCTCAACAAGGCAATTTACATTTGTTTTGCCTTGGTTGAGAAGACAATCATGTTTAATTTAGCTTTAAGATTTGATTTCTGGCTAAATTGCAACTCTCCAGGTAAGATAAAAATGGAAGAGGAAGGTAGCATAGAGATAGTGGTAAAGGGTCTTGGATACTTTGGTAGCAGTGGTGCCTGTGGTAATTTTATAAATTAATGCAATATACTTTACTAATCTGACTTGAACTATAATAAAACAACTTTTGCTGCAGACGGGTTAGCTTTGCTAAGCAGAACCTTCGTGGGGTCCGGGAACCTTTCACGGAGAGAGAAGCGTGAGCATGAGTGGACGAATATGAAATATGAAATAAATGAGACCACACAAAATACATTGTATGGGGACCCCTGCCCAAGGGACGAGAGACAATTTTACTTTTCAGTTGATGACATTTTATAAGGACAGACTCTGGTATGCAAGGTGTCCTCAAAGAGCAGGAGAGCAGTACAATAAGAAAACAGACCTTAAATTTACATTTTCTTCAGGTGAGAAAGAACTCTGCTGGAGGGCAGTGAAACCAGAAGTAGAGATGTTTTTGGTTTAGCAAAAAGCAGGTTTTTCAAGATACCAGGAGGAGAGAGACAGAGATATTCATGATGTTTAAGTAGTAGCCACAAAATAGATTTTAGGGGGGATGGACATAATTGTTTACCATCATAGAGCTAGACTTAGAAAAACAAGCTGTTGGCGCCAGGTTATGCGAACTAGCCAGCAGGGGACTTTTGGTAGTGACATTTCTTTGTCTGTAGGAGAGCTGAGGCTGGATTTCTATAGTGGCCAAATAGAGAGAAAAATGTAATGTTACAGCCATGTTGGAATTACCACCAATGATCCACGCAAAGGGTCAAATGATTGACTTCGCTAAGCGGGCCTTTTGGCAAATAATTCTTTTAGAGGAAAACACTGCGCCAGGGAAGGGAAAACCCACATCTGGTGTGTGCTTTCCTTAAATGGGAAGTAACAAACTTTAACCATTTTAAGCAATGAAGTAGAAAATATAATTACTTCTTTGATTACAACTGTGTTTTTATAATTCTAACCATATTACAATTAATGTGAGGAATCTTTCAGTATAGCCTTCAGATTTTGATGCTTCTGAGATTTAAAAAACTCTGCATCTGCTTCTAATATTTAAATGTTATTCCACATGTTGACACAGGTAAAATATTCACCTTTCCTAAACTTTATTTTAAATATTTCAGTTATGCTTAGTTGAGTTTTTATATACAAACACTCCCTTTGGATAAACATGAAAATTTAAGTTCTATTTAAAAATCTCAGACATAGGCCTGGTAGGGTAGTACAGGGGTTAAAATGTTGGTCTTGTATCAGCTGACCCCGTTTAGTTTCTCCAGTATAGCATGGTCCTCCCAAATACAGTGGTGAGTGACCCCTCAGAAAAGACTGATAATAAGTTAAGCAGCAATGGGTATTGTCCAAACACCCAAAATAAAATGAATAGTATAAAATAAATTGCAGTCACAGAGCCAGAGAAATAAAAGTAGGCCAAGTGTAAACTTTGTATGCAATAGGCCCAGGTTGAGTACTAGGCACTGAATGGTCCCCTGAACACCCACTAGGGCATAGCCTCTGAGTACTGTTATCTGTGGTCCCCCCCGAAGAAAACAACAAAATTTGCAGCCATAACTAATGCAGATTTGGGAATATGGGGTTGAGTATATCTACTGGTGCTCAGGGATTACTTCTGGTGGTGCCCAGTGCTATCTTTCTAGCTCACAACTAACACAGATTTTGAAATGCAGTAGCTTTTGCTTCATCATTACTCATGCCTATGTTACAATATATTGTTTTATGTCAAAGTACAGTCAATTTTCATTACTCACATATATATTTGTGAGTTTTTCCTGCTTATTAAATTTGTCAAATATGCTTGGTGCTTTTACTGTTATCAGCATAAATGGTTTTCTTTGTTGTTTTGTGAGATTTTATGGAGGGAAGGGTTTTCTCTTTTTGTCATTGTTTTTTTTTTGTTGTTGTTGTTGTTTTTTGTTTGTTTGTTTTTGGTTTTTGGGCCACACCCGGCAATACTCAGGGGTTACTCCTGGCTATCTGCTCAGAAATAGCTCCTGGCAGGCACGGGGGACCATATGGGACACGAACCAATTACCTTTGGTCCTGGATCGGCTGCTTGCAAGGCAAACGCCGCTGTGCTATCTCTCCGGGCCCGTTTTTGTTGTTTTGGGTCACACCCAGCATCGATCAGGGGTTACTTCTGGCTCTGCCCTTAGAAATCGCTCCTGGCAGGCTTGGGAACCATATGGGATGCTGGAATTCAAACCACTGTCCGTCCTGGGTTGGCTGAATGCAACACAAATGCCCTACTGTTGTGCTATCTCTCAGGCCACTGAGCTGCAAAGACTACTGAGTTATCCTACATGCCCATTCCTAGCTAAGTTCCAATGTGTTTTAGTGTTTTTATTGTTATATAATGTGTGTGTGTGTGTGTGTGTGTGTGTGTATGTGTGTGTGTGTGTTTATTTGTGTTTCAGCCACAGCCAGTGATGCTCAAGAGTTACTCCTGGTTCTTTGCTCAGGAATTACTCCTGATGGTTCTTGGGAGACTATATGGTACGCTGGGATCAAACCTGGACCAGCCACATACAAGATGAATGCTCTACCTACTATACTATTGCTCTGGCCCCAGTGTCACATTCTTTTAAGTTGTGTTCTTTTGTTTGTATTTTGTTGAAAATAGCCCTGCAGCACTAGAGAAAGAAGTCTGAGTCCAGTTAGAATAGAGAAACTTCCACTACGACAGTGATAGTTGGAATTTATCACTCTGGAACTCATTTCTAATTATTCTCAGTGGCTTCATTACTAGCAATAATGAGAATTGATTGTACTTCACCTATTCAGCATGTGCCATACACTGTAAATAATTTAAATCAATTTTGAGGACCTAATATCATGGGCCAAATCTGACTGATTATCTTTTGTCTTATATAGTCTAAAATTACTAGTAGTTTTATGTTGTAAATGAATGAAACAAATCCACACAAAAGCACTTATTTTTTTTTTTTTTCGGTTTTTGGGCCACACCCGCCCATGCTCAGGGGTTACTCCTGGCTATCTGCTCAGAAATAGCTCCTGGCAGGCACGGGGGACCATATGGGACACCGGGATTCGAACCAAGCACCTTAGGTCCTGCATCGGCTGCTTGCAAGGCAAACGCCGCTGTGCTATCTCTCCGGGCCCCACAAAAGCACTTTTGACACATTAAAATTATATGAAAATCAGGGCAGAGATAATTCAAAGCTGGAGCAGTATACTGGACTGGAGAGATAGCTCAACAGTGTATAGCACATGCTTTTCATGTATGCTGTGCCAGAATTTGATCCCCAACAACACCTGGCTTCCCAAGCGTTGAGCCCACCAGAGTAGCCCTTGAAGCACCACCAACTGTTTGTATGCCCCCAAAAAAGTATTAATAAATTTATAAACTAGGTATACAAATAAAATATTTACTGATAAATCAAATAACTTTATTTTAAGACAGATTTTTTTCCTTTTTACCCCCATAGAGGAGAGAGAGTGGGCCACACCCATCAGTGCTTGGTTGACCATTCTTGATGCTGTGCTCTGGATTGACCCCGGCATTGCTCAAGGGGCTAGAGAAATAACTCATGGCTTAGCACACCTGTCTGGCAAGGGGAAAGTGTGCTTATTATCCATTGCCTTTAGTCACAAAGTGCAAGTCTGGCTGCTTTACTTTCTGTAAGCCCACCCCCACAGAAGAGTTCTGCCTGTGCTATCATCAGTGGTAGATGATAAATACCACAAAAAGGTGTGAACCCATGACATCACCACCACAGTAAAGACACATGAGCACCATAGAATTGCCAGAAACTGTGGCCCCTGGCAAGCACTGTTTAAGCAGCTAATCCTGGGAATCCTATAGTTATGACTTACAGACCCCATGAACACAAGACTGCTACGAAGCTTGCAAACCTGGTGGGCAGTGTCTTGAACAGGCCCCATGAACACAAGACTGCTACAAAGCTTGCAAACCTGGTGGGCAGTGTCTTGAACACCAACAGCTACCAGCACAAGCACCAAAGCCATGTGTGTGTGTGTGTGTGTGTGTGTGTGTGTGTGTGTGTGTGTGTGTGTGTGTGTGTGTGTGAATGTGCATTATAATAACAACAACAACAACAAAGGGAAGAAGCAGAGGAAGAGGGAAAAGGAGAGAAAGAACTGGGTGGTATGAAGTGAAGAATTAATTCAGTGAGTGTGCTACTCATCTGTGAGCTGTGAAATAAGCTATATGTATAACCGTTGAATGGCAGAAAAATTACAGTGGTTTCCCTACTGAAATGGGTCCTGTATTTAGACCCCTGCTGGGCTTGTTGATTTTGGTGTTTTCTTTCTTTATCATTAGATTTTATCCCTGGCTGCTTTTAGGAGTGGGAACACTCTCTCCGCCAGTCTAAACTTTAACATGTGCAGAGTTTTGTGGCTGGGATTATATCTCATTGATAAAGAACATACTTAAATTTGTGAGTTTATGGGTTCATTTTCTGGCACCAAAATCCAAAATAAAACACAGGGACAAACATGTGTTTCAAGTTAAAAACAAAAAAGTTATCAAACATAAAAAAGACTGCTCATGGGAGACCCCAGTCTTGATTTCTGGCCACACCTTTGCCTATACCATGTGGTGTAGCCTCCACAACGAGCTGTAGTGGAAACAAAACAGAAAACTACTGCATGAAAATGAAATCATTTAGAAACAGAAAGATAGTTCAAGGGACTGAGCACATGCTTTGTACATACTTATGCTGATTTGTAGCAAGTGAAACCAGGAAGGGGAAACTAGTAAGTGGGTTAGTGACGCGATTCACTAAAAGTCTGCAATATCTATGCCTCTCCTTTTTTTTGCCTCACTCCTTTCTTCCCAATAGTTAGAGACAGAAACGAGCTTTTTGATTAACTAGTGATTTAATTGGGTCTGGTGTGTGACTTGGGTTTTGAGCTGATTTTTATCAAAGTTCACTGAACTGCAAAGTCAGATTTATGATTAGTGCCTCTAGGTGGTGCCCATGACCATATTTGGATTTGGTGGCTTTGTGCTGCAGAGGCAGAGGCAGAGATAGAGGGAGGAGAATGGACTTATTTTCTCCTTGGGAGTTTTGACTTTCCCAGTTCAATTTCAAAGTTTTAAGATTGAAAAGGGAGCCTGGCCACTCAGTTCTCATTTTTCCACTTTCCTTTTGTTTTCTCCCTTCATAGGAAGAGAATTCACGCAATTGGTAGAAATAAGAGTGTGGCATCTAAATAAAAAGAATAAATAAGAATTTGGGGATTTTATTTATTTTGGTGATGTCAAAGAAGAATCTCAGGTCTTTTACATGCAAGGCTAGTTAGTGTTTTATCCCTGAGTTATGTCCCTAGCACAGAAATTTGGCATTTTATTTCATAATTTTGCTTTGGGGGCCACACATGGTTGTGGTCAGGGCTTATTCCTGACTCTCAAGGGACCCTATGCAGTGACAAAAATCAAATTTTGGCCGTCTGTATGTGTGATAAGTACTTTTCCTGCTGTTCAATATCTCTGTCCCCCATTTTTTTTTTATGATCAGTGAACTAAGCTTTTAAGCAGAGAGAATCTAATCACATCAAGAGTTTAGGGATTGAATTAAACACACAGGGTCACAGTCTATAATTAGCAAAATTTGGATTGATGCCATGGCTAATTTGTCTCCAGATTTGACTGCAATTCTGCGATCCCCATTCTTCCAAAAGTTTCCAGTGGCTTCTTAGATAAGAAGTTTGGAAGCAGTTCAGGCTTAATATTTTCTCTTGTATTGACATTAAATCAACTCATAAGATGTTCCTTCTGCATCCTCAAACAAGGAATGCCTGAACATAATTTAGGTAAAAAGAATAAATCTCAAATCCTTTAATAATTTACCTTTATGCATGGGGCTAGAGCTATAGTGCAGCAGTAGGGATTTTGCATTGCATGCGGCCGATATATCTAGGATGGACCTTGGTTCGATTCCCCAGCATCCTATATGGTATCCCAAGCCAGGAGTGATTTCTGAGTGCAGAGCCAGAAGTAACCCCTGAGCATCACAGGGTGTGGCCCCAAAAAGCAAAATAAATAAATAAATAAATAAAAATATTACCTTTATGCAAAACTATAGCATTTATTTTACTGAGGACAAACTTCTAGTTTATTGAAGACCCATCGGTGGCAACAAAGAATCAATGATCTATGAAAATTATTTCATTTATTGTATTGAGACATTGAGGCACAAAAATGTCTTTTTTTCAAGGTCCTAAGTCTTACTAGTAGCAGATGAGTGAGATTTTCTTAGTAGTCAGTAGGTAAAAACTTAAGTAGATTTCTTTCTGTCCTTCTGTCATTCCACTGTACAGAGAAGGTGCTTAAAAGAGGTAGAAAACATCAAATGCTTAGGAGAAAAAAAACCCCACAAATGATTAGAAGAGGAAGAAAACTCAAAGCCCCAAGCACCACCTGATATGGTCCCAAAGCAAATAATAACAAAAGAAGAGACAGAAAATAGATCCCATAATAAAAAAGCTGCAGCTGTTTGTAGATTAGTGAAGGAAATGGTACAACAACCAAATCAGTGCCATTTCATTTTTTGAAATCATTCCTCATGTAGGAAAACAAGTTCTAGTTTTTTTTGCTAGTAAACAAGTTTCTCTAATATAAACACCAGGGGGCGGTCAATACTGTCAGATAGTGATCATTCCTTATTCCATAATTACAGATTACAAGCATTTTGTAATTATGTCTTTTTTCCTGGACTTTCTTCTTCAGAATGAGTACACAAAGCACATTTTCTTTTCTCTATCGTGTTTTATGACACTGACAAGATTCCAGGAACCAATGTGGCTTAATTAATAGGACATGTGCTTTGGGACTAAAGAGATAGTACTGTAGGTAAGGCTTTATTTGGATCTGGCACTGCATATGGTACCCTGCACTCCACTAGGAGTGCTGTGAGCACCAAGATGAGTAAACACTGAGTACCTCTAGATGTGGCCCCCAAACCCAAAAAGAAATAAACAGACAAATAAATAATCCCAAAATGCTTAATGTAGAATTTTAAAATATAGACATGTTTTAACTTATGTATAAATATGTGTGCCTGTGAATTTGTGAATGTGTGTATGTGAGATTTTGTTTTTACAAAGTTCATATCTCAGCAGACAATTTATAATTGTTTTCCTGTTTTGCAGGCTTCGCAGGGATGCTGAATGGAGGAATCACTTAAAGAAGTACTAGAACAACTGTGTGTGGTTCAATCTCTGCTCGGTGATACAGCACTGCAGGCTCAAGTCTACATCTCTTGGAGCTGCTTCTGGGAAGCCTTTGCTGTACTGGGGACCAAACGTGGGCCCTTGAGTATGCAAGGCTTATTTTCTACCTTTGTGAGCTATTTTTCTCACTTCTTGGTGTATCTCTTAAATAATCTATTTTGCATAGGATTGTGTCCATAAAATATAGCCATCTCTCCATTAAAGGCTTCTCCTGCATTTTTTCCCCCAATAATCCTGAAGTTCATACAGGTGACTGACATTCGTTTCTCAGTCAATCCTAGTTGCTCTCTCTCTCTCTCTCTCTCTTTCTCTCTCTCTCTTAAAATTGGTGTTTGTTTTTTGTTTATTTTAAAAGCCTCAAAAATAACAAGCAATATGTTTTTTTAAACATGTGGTAGACAAAATGGTCTATTATGAGGCTTGAATGTAGCCTCACTGCCTTAGATTTCATGGCTAAGCACCCTACACTTTCCTCCCTATTGTCCCGCAACGTTAGATCTTTTCTATTTGCTTTTGTTCTTGCATCCTGCAGAAGTAGCCATGGATGTGCACTGTGATTCTTAGCATCAGTCTTCAGTGAGGTTTCTACAGGAACAGTCAGGTCTTAAGTGGATACTCTTCAGTTTATTTTTGATTTACTAAGTCACTTTTTTTGGTATCTCATTCAAGAAAAATGTTCATTGTGGACCAAGACCACATTAGATAACACACTTAGAACTGGATAGAGAGTCTCTCCTCCTGTTTGCAGGACTTTCCTGGGGTATAAAAAAACTGCATTTAACAGGTTCCATAACAAGGTGCTTGTGGATCTTGAAACCCACATTCCCTGCCCTTGGAGTTTGTGACCATGGCCTAACCTTTTCTCTGTATGTTTCCTTTTGAGCAATAGCTTCTTTTGTAGACATCTGGCTTTGGATATATCCATCTTCTTCCACCTTGCTCATCAGACCTCTTTTTCTATTCTTGACTCAGGAAAACATGACTATGGAACCAATTTTATATTTTATTATTGAATGCCTTTTTGTGTAACAAAACTTTATGAAAGCAGATGGCACTGGACCAAGCTCATGCTAACATGTAGAAGGCCCAGGTTAGATTCCTGGCATTGGTGCCCCAAGAAACTCTAGGAACAACCAGAACATGGGGCCAGGAATGGCCCCCAAACAAGATAAAACAAAACATAAAATTAAATAAAAATTTAAAAAGCACATAGATTTGCTCAGCTCTACCAAACAATGTTGAGTTCAAATTCAATTGCTATATTGATGAAGGAAACAAAATTGTTTTATGTACAGATATGCATCTTGACTTAGCTATAATATACTAAAATAAGTGTTTTGATTTTTTTGAAATTCTTTTTTTTCCTCTAACTTTACATATAATAAATGATAGTAGATATTATTAAATACTCCTAAAAACTTATTCTTGAATACCCATAGCATTTTATTGTGAATACACCATAAATAATTTCACTATAACTAGACTGATTTTTAATGCCTCTGTGAATTTTTGCTGTTTCTTAAAAAACGGTTATGAAGAGCTTAGGATATAGCTCTCTGTCTACTTTTATAGATATTATTTCTAGGAGTAGAATCTATAACTAATTTAAAGAGAGAAAAATGATTTTTAAACCATTTATGTCAGCAATGTGTAAGAAATCATTCCAGTATATCTTTGTTAACAATGTTTTTTTTTATCATTTGTAAGTTTGACATCTGTTTTAATTTATATATTTTAATTATCTCTGGGGTTATATATTTCAGAAAGCTTGTTGACTCTTATTTTTCATGCTTTTCATGATGATTAATAAAAGTTCCCTAAATGGGGACTATAATGGACTTTTGTTATAATTATGTCAAGGACTTTCTCATAAGTATATTTATGATTTATGTCTTAATTTCATTATTGCTCTAGGTCTCAGTTAATCATGAAATTTTACAAATTAATTTAGTCAAGGTTCACCTGAAAGAGAAATTTAATTCTTGGCTTTTTCATAAGTATATTATCTTTTTTAAAAAACATTCTTTTACACACAACCCTGTGCTCAGGAATTACTACTAGCTTTGAATCCAGGGATCACTCCTAGGGGATCAAACAAACAAACCATTTGCGATGCTAGGGATCCAACCCAGCTCAGCTGTGCACAAGGCAATGCCTCCCCCACTGCACTATCTCTCTGGGGCTGCTTAATTTTATTGCCTTAATTTCAGCTATATAGCATTAAAACAATTCTTTTCTCTTTTTTGTTGTCATTGTTATTTCAATGACTGAGGGATCACACAGCCTGACTGGAATATGGGAGCATTTTACCTTAGCTGTAGTGCTCAATGAGGGTATCATAACAAGCTGTGGTTGCTTGACCATCCATCTTGTAATGCTTACCCTGGAGGTGACATTCTTTTTTTTTCTTTTTGGTTTTTGGGTCACACCCGGCAGCGTTCAGGGGTTACTCCTGGCTCTACACTCAGAAATCGCTCCTGGCAGGCACAAGGGACCTGCACATTCTTAACTTACACAAGCTATGATGTGGTACTGCTGGGAAATGTTGCAGTATTCATACTTATGCTTACCAGAACTTGTACCTTCTGACTTTGGTAGTCACACATATTCTCAGCTGTGGTACTAGTTGGGGCTGGTACCCCTTTTTGTGGTGCTCACACATACTGGCTGTGATGCAACTGGAAAATGTTTACAGTTCCAGAGACAGGTGCACCAAGCTCAAAAAGCAGAGCTGCCATATTAGGGGATACTAGTTTGTGTTTGGTTTGCTTTAATGTGATTCATTTCTCATTTTTTTTTTTTTTTTTGGTTTTTGGGCCACACCCGGTGACGCTCAGGGGTTACTCCTGGCTATGCGCTCAGAAATCGCTCCTGGCTTAGGGGGACCATATGGGACGCCGGGGGATCGAACCACGGTCCGTCCTACGCCAGCGCTTGCAAGGCAGACACCTTACCTCTAGCGCCACCTTCCCGGCCCCACATTTCTCATTTTTTTAAGATTTAAAAATATACTTTATTTAAACACTGTAGTTTACAAAATTGTTCATAAAACAATTAGTTTTCTTTTTCACAGCTGAAATTTTGCTTATCATTGAGTTTTAGTTACAATGTACAACACCCTTCACCAGTGTATATCTCCTGCCACCAAGGTCTCCAGTTTTTCTCCAACCCTCCCCTCTGTATTCTCCCCTACCTGCCTCTGAGGCAGATATCTCTCTCTGTCTCTGTCTCTCTTCTGTTATTCTTTCCTCTCTGTTTCTCTCTCTTTCACTATTCCCCTTTTTTCCTTTTAGACACTGTGGTAGCAATGTTTTTTTTTTTTTTTTTGATGTATATAAACTTAATGTTTTTTACATGTATTCAGGAGACTTTTGGGGGGAGACTTTTCTAGCAAGTACCTTTCATATACAAATATAAATAGTATAGTAGACTATTTACATAATTTATTGTGTCTTAAATCAAATAATAGTTTTGTTTAGCTATTAAAAATTATGAAGCTTTGGAACCAAAGATATGTTACTGTGAGTAGGGTACTTGCTATGTATGCAGTTGACTAAGATTTGATCCCTAGCATTCCATATGGTTCCCTGTACCTGCCAAGAGTGATTGTTAAGTGCAAACTCCAGTAATGACCCTTGAGCATTGTCAGGTTTGGCCCCAAAAAATCATAAACTAATGGAAGCTTAAAGGTATAGTGTTGGAATGTTGTATATATTAAACCCTATCATTAACCTTATCATAAATCACAATGACTCAAATAATTTTAAAATTAAAAAAATAAATAAAAACCTGACGCCCATTGATTCTATAAAATAGCTTTGCCCTTAAGTTGGTTCAACTTGCATTATATACTTTGTTGAACATAAAATTAAGAAATTCCCAAATGTTTTGTAACATTGCCTATTAATAGGCTTTACAAAATTTATTTTTTAAGTTTGACATTATAATTTGCAAGGCATTTTTAAAATCTGTTTTGTCTTCTTTGGTTGGAGGTAAATTTGGGCCATACCTCATATCCTGCAGTACTCAAACATTACTCCTGACTTCATGCTCAAGTGATTACTCCTTGTAGTGCTTAAGGGAATCTTATCAGAGACTGCCTTATGTAAAGCAAATTACTTAACCCTTGTGCTATTTTTCTGGCCCAGGCTTTAAACAGCACAACATTCATTGTTCTAACTCCAAACCTACCACCAGTGCCATTGTCCTTCCACTAACAACCCAAGGCTCCTTCCCTCTTACACCTGTCTCCTTAGCAAATTAATTAGATTTTTTTGTCTTATTATAGTTTAGGGTACAAATTTTAATAGTATTGACTCCTACGGTTTTTATGTACATATATAGTTAACAGACTCGATCCATGCCTGCACTTATATTATTGAATGCACACCTCTTCATTCCCTTCCTCTACCCAACTTCCCTTTCCTTAGCATTCATAGACCTGTAATCCAAACAGACTTTTTTTTTTTTTTTTAATGAGTGATGGCTATTTGGGGCTTGTCTATTTTGTTTTATTGACTTCTTGTCCTGTTTCCAGTACATTGACATGATTGACATGCTTTAAATCTATAATTTAAAAATACTGTATATACTCCAGTATAAGCTGAGTTTTTGGCACAAAATTCATTATGAAAAACCTGAACTCGGCTTATACTTGGGTCATACAGGTTGATTTGGTGAATGTGCACCGAACCAAATGCACTTAGTCTCCAGTCGTCTTCTGCCATCTGCTAGAGGGAGTGGTGCTTCAGTTCAATCCACAAGTTGTGGCTGAGCTGAAGGGGTAGGCGGCTGAACTGAACTGTATGCCACTGAATTATTTAACCCACAATATTCTGTGCTTTGTATGAGACCGGCTGCAGTGATTATGATATTTGCGAACTCAATGATGTTGACAATATCTATGCTGATATCTTCACATCAGATACAGTTGAAGCTCTGTTTGGACATACAGAAAAAAAAAAAAACCCTAACAGTTGTGTGGAAGACAATCACCACCGTCTTGAAGTGTACATTTTCTTGGAAGAAATAAATAATAGATAAAATTAGGAATGGTTATGCAGTGTGTGTTAGATGGGGATAGACATGACAGAAAATAAAAGGCAGAGTATGACAAGAGACAGCTTCTCTGAGGAGATAGCATTGGACTTTTTTGTTCGTTTGTGCCACATACAGCAGCAATCAGGGATTACTCCTGGCTCTGTGCTCAGAAATCATTCCCAGCTCAGAGGCCTTATGGGATGCCAGAGATTGATTCCGCATCCATCCAGGGTCAGCTGCGTGAAAGGCAAATGCTTTACTGCTGTGCTACCACTCCGGCCTTTGACTTTTTTTAAATTTAAAATCTAAAAGTTTTAATTTTTAAAAATTTTATTTAAAGATTGTGATTTACAAAGTCCTTCATACTTGGATTTCAGACATACAATGACATTGAATCAGGGTCGTTCCCACCACTTGTGTTGACCTCCCTTCATCATTGTACCCAGCATGCATCCTATACTACCACACTTTTCCCCCTGGCCAGCTAGTGTAACAGGCTCATTTTAAGTTTTGATTGTTATAGTTTGGGTTTCTTGACTCTATTATTAACTTTGGCTTGGATATTTAGTTCTGTCCTTTTTTATCTCCACCAATGCACTTGAGACCATTTGGCCCTAGCCCTCATATTTTATTTATTTATTTATTTTTTGGTTTTTCGGGCCACACCCATTTGATGCTCAGGGGTCACTCCTGGCTAAGTGCTCAGAAATTGCCCCTGGCTTGGGGGGACCATATGGGACGCTGGGGGATCAAACCGCAGTCCTTCCTTGGCTAGCGCTTGCAAGGCAGACACCTTACCTCTAGCGCCACCTCGCCGGGCCCCTTATTCTTTTTTTTTTTTCTTTTTTTTTGTTTTTTTTTTGTTTTTTTGGGCCACACCCAGCGGTGCTCAGGGGTTACTCCTGGCTGTCTGCTCAGAAATAGCTCCTGGCAGGCACGGGGGACCATATGGGACACCGGGATTCGAACCAACCACCTTTGGTCCTGGATCAGCTGCTTGCAAGGCAAACGCCGCTGTGCTATCTCTCCGGGCCCTTTTTTTTTTTTTTTTAATAATATCTTTATTTAAGCACTACAATTACAAACATGTTTGTAGTTGGATTTCAGTTATATAAAAGTACACCCCCCTTCACTGGAGCAACCTTCCCATAACCAATGCTCCCTATCTCTTTTTCCCCCACCCACTGCCTGTATTTGAGACAGGCATTCTATTTCTCTCACTACCATTATCATGATAGTTGTCCATTTAGTTATTTCTCTAACTGAGCTCACCAGTCTTTGTAGTAAGCTTCATATTATGGGCTGGTCCTTTCAGACCTCATCTTTATTGTCTCTGGGTATAATTACAAAATGTCTTTTATTTTTCTTAAATTCCACAGATGAGTGAGACTATTCTGTGTCTATATCTCTGACTTATTTCACTCGCACAATAGTTTCCATGTCCATCAATGTATAGGAAAATATCATGACTTAATTTTTCTTTATGGCTTCATAGTATTTCATTGTGCATTTTTGAAACCACTCATATGTTGTAGGGCATCTGAGTTATTTCCAGATTCTGGCTATTGTAAATAGCACTGCAATGAATAGGTGTGCAGAAGACATTTTTGCATTGTTTTTGTGTTCCTAGGGTATATCCTTAGGAATGGTATCCTATGGCAGCTAAATTTCCAGTTTTTTTTTGTTTTTTTGTTGTTTTTTTTTTTAAGAAATCTCCATATTGTTTTTCAAGAGCTGCTCTCTTGCTGGTCTCATGCCCAGCTGAACTCTAAGGGATCGGCCCTTACTAATTTTTTTGTTTTTGTTTTTGTTTTTGGGTCACACCCGGCAGCGCTCAGGGGTTACTCCTGGCTCTGCACTCAGAAATCGCCCCTGGCAGGCTCAGGGGACCATATGGGATGCAGGGATTCGAACCACCAACCTTCTGTATACAAGGCAAATGCCTTAACTCCATACTATCTCTCTGGCCCCAGCCCTTACTATCTTGAGGAAAATTCCTTCCTATTTTGTTGAGAGTTTTTTTTATCATGAGTGGATGTTAGTTCTTGTCAAAAGCTTTCTCAATGTAATTGGTAGGATTATGTGTTCCTTATCTTCATTTTATTAAGTGGTATTCTATGTTAAATTATTTGCATATATAAAATTATCATTGCATTCATGGAATGAATCTCACTTTTTTTTTTCTGGCTCAGATAGTCTACCAGAATTAGAATAAAAAAAAGAACCTGTATTTTTTTGATTGATTGGTTGGTTGGTTGGTTGTAGGGACACACTAAGTGGTGCTTAGGGATCACTCCTGACTCTGTATTCAGAAATCGCCCCTTGCAGGCTTGGAGACCGTATGGGATGCTGGGAATCGAACTGGGTCCCTCCTCGGTCAGCTGCACGCAAGGCAAATGCCCTACCGCCATCTTTCCGGCCATGGATGAATTTCACTTGATCAAGGTGTATGATTTTTTTATATGCTGTTGGATTTAGTTAACTAAGATTTTTGTTAAGGATTTTGGCATCAATACTCTTCAGGGATATTGGTCTGAAATTCTATTTCTGGAAATGTCTCTGATTGCTTTTGGTACTAGTGTAATGTTAGCTTCATAGAATGTGATAGGAAGGATTTCTGTTCTTTGATGTTTTGGAAAAGTTTAATGAGTAAAGGTAGTAAATCTCTGAAAGTTTGATAGTAAACCTATCTGTACTGGGACTTCTGTTCTTGAGGAAAGTCTTCATTACTGTTTTAATTTCATACTTGTGATTGACCTATTTAGGATTTATGCTTCCTCCTCATTTAACTTTGGGATATTGCATGAACTCTAAGAATATGTCCTTTTTTTAGCTTAAGATCATAATAGCCTTTCATTATGTTTTGTACTATAACAAAATCCTTTGTAATTTCTCCATTTCATCTCTGATTTCATTTATTTGAACATTTTAACTTTTTTTCCTTGTCAGTATAGCTAAGGGTTTATATATTTTGTTTATTCCTTCAAAGAATCAAGTCTTGATTTTATTGATGCTTTGAAATCCTCTAGGCCCCAAAATATAACTATATCCCACACTTGTGGGATATAATTAAAAAAAAAACAGTGAAGTGAACACCTCATCAAGAATAATTTACCCAGCTAGACTGTCATTCAGATTTGAATGATACACTATTTCATGAATAAACAACTTAGCAGCCTCATAGACTAAAAACTAGTTATAGGAAAAACTAAAGGTATTTAAGACAAGATGAATCCCAAAAACTTGCTAATAAGACAGAAATAAGTAATAAACAGTAATAAGACAGAAAACTCCTTAACAATAATCTTTGTCAATGAGCTAAATTAAACATTTAATAGTTAATAGAAACATTTAATAGTTAATAGTTAATAGAAACATAGTTAAGAGAAACAAGATGAATTACAAAATTGAACCCAACATTCTTCTGCCTTCAAAACACATTTGAATAGTTAGAGTATACACAGACTCAAAGTCAAAAGTTGAAGGACAATTCCTCAAGAAAATAACTCCCTCTAAAAGGCCAGAGTGACCATACTAGTATCAGATAACATAAATATCTGTTTTAAAAAAGGTTATTAGGGAAAGCAAAGGCAATTTTTAATAACAATCAAAGGATATGTACCACAGAAATAACTCATAATCTAAAACATATATACACCTTATGACTGACCAGCAAAACAGTTAACACAATTGCTAATATATTTGAAAAAATACACTGATAAGGAAACAGAAACTCTTTGGGCCCCTGGTCAGCCCTAAGTGGGCTACTGCCCCTTTAAAGATGAAGATGTGAGTTACCAGATTTCTGCCTCTTGTAACCACTGCTGGCAAGTAGATGCCCAAGGGTATATAAAGCCAGGACTAAAGTGCTAGGAGCCACCACTGCTGTCCCCCAGCTGGATGATCACTGATGAATTCCTGATGAAATTATTTGCCTTACTCCCTACTCCTGCTGCCCTTTGCTGCCTGTTCTACTCTTTCTCTTTGTCGGGTCCTTATCCTGGCTGACCCTTTTTCCTGGTGCCAACTTGGTCCTATCTCACCCTTTTTTGGCCTAATGGGCCAGCAGTAAGGCCCCTGGACTCCCTGCTTTGCCTCTCTCTCAATTAAATCTTGTTTCTAACTTTCTCTTGTTGGGGTTTTGACTGGCTGCAGATACTAGCGAGTTCTTCCAGATCTTTAAAGACCTATTGTCAATCATTTTCAGACTCTTCTAGGACGTTGAAGAAATAGAAACACTTTCAGTTTCTGTGGAGGAAACATAACCTGAAACCAAAAGCAGACAGAAATACTACACACACACACACACACACACACACACACACACACACACACACACACACACGCAGAGAATTACAGGCTGATATTGCTGGTGAACACAGATACAAAGATTCTCAACAAAATACTTTAATTATAATCCATCAACTCATTAAAAATCATATACCATCAACAAGTATGATTTATTCTGGGTATTCAAGGATGGAATGAAGTCAATCAACCTGATACAATATTGAAATAATAGAAAAATTATATGATCACATCAATAGGCACAGATAAAGCATTTGACAAAATCTTGTACCCATTCATATTAAAAGCATTCATCGGTATTAATAAACTTTCCTTAATATAGTCACAGACATTTATTTTAAGCCCACAGCAAACAATTACACTCAAAGGGGGAAAGCCTTAAAGCCTTCCATCTAAGATCATCTCCACTTTCATCACTTCTGTTCAGTATAGTACTGAACAATACTCTCATAACTTCTGTTTAGTATAGGATACCATTGCTGAGAAATTCCCAGAACTAAAGAGTGAATGCAACTATATTCTGGATGCAGGAAGAGTACCAGCTAAAAGAGATCCAAAGAAAAGCTTTTTTTTTTTTTTTTTTTTTTTTTTTGGTTTTTGTTTTTTTTTGGGCCACACCCAGCGGTGCTCAGGGGTTACTCCTGGCTGTCTGCTCAGAAATAGCTCCTGGCAGGCACGGGGGACCATATGGGACACCGGGATTTGAACCAACCACCTTTGGTCCTGGATCGGCTGCTTGCAAGGCAAATGCCGCTGTGCTATCTCTCCGGGCCCCCAAAGAAAAGCTTTTCCCTAGGGCACGTAATAGTTACAATGATGAAAACCATAGATAGAGATAGAATACTGAATACAGCACAACCAGATAGGGGAATTATATACAGAGGCATCCTTAAGATTTACAGCACAATTGTCCAAAGCAACCTTTAAGGCCTGAGGGTTCCAATAGCTTTTAGGCAAGAAAATGATATCAAGAACATCCACATAGGAAAGGAAGAAGACAAGTTCTCTCTATTTGTCTGTACTATTTTTTTACTTTGTTTATTTTTTTTGGGGGGGCACACCTGTGGTGCATAGGGGTTAGTCCTGGCTCTATGCTCAGAAATAATTCCTGGCAGGCGTGGGGGACAATATGCGATGCTGGGGATGCCAGGGATCAAACCCAGGTCTGTCCTTGGTCACCTGCCTGCAAGGCAAACACCCCACTGCTGTGCTATCACTCTGGTCCCTTACAGGTACTATATTTAGAAAATCCTAAAAGCTCCACAAAAATTTTCTAAAAACAATAGATTTTTTATAAAATGGCAAGCTACAAAATTCATATGCAAAAATCCATGGCTTTTTATATACAAATAACAAAGGAGAAGAAAGATATTAAAAATATCATATTCAGAATTATACCTTAAATAATCAAGTACTTCAGAATCAACTTAACAAAGAGGTGAAAGATCTATACTGGGTGTGGCCTAAAAACAAACAAAAAAAAATTGGAACCCTAAATAGTGGAAATATATCCCCTGCTCACAGATTAGGAGGAGTAATATAATACAATATACTTTCCAAGCAATGTACAGAATGAATGCACTCACTATAAGAATATACATAGCTTCAACCTTTATGGAAAGCGATATGGAGATTCCTCCAAAAACTGGAAATCGAGCTCCCATAGGATCCAGCTATACCACTCCTAGGAATATACCCTAGGAACACAAAGATACAATACAAAAATCCCTTCCTTACACCTATATTAATTGCAGCACTATTTACCATAGCAAGACTCTAGAAACAACCAAGATACCCTTCAACAAATGAATGGCTAAAGAAACTGTGGTACATGTACACAATGGAATATTATGCAGCTGTCAGGAGAGATGAAGTCATGAAATTTTTCTATACATGGATGTACACGGAATTTATTATGTTGAGTGAAATAAGTCAGAGAGAGAGAGAAAAAAACACAGAATGGTCTCACTCATCTATGGGTTTTAAGAAAAATGAAAGACATTCTTGCAATAATAATTTTCAGACAAAAGAGAAAAGAGCTGGAAGTTCCAGCTCACCTCAGGAAGCTCACCACAAAGAGTGATGAGTTTAGTTAGAGAAATAACTACATTTTGAACTGTCCTAATAATGAGAATGTATGAGGGAAATGGAAAGCCTGTCTAGAGTACAGGCAGGAGTCAGGTGGGGAGGAGGGAGATTTGGGACATTGGGGATGGGAACGTTGCACTAGTGATGGGTGGTGTTATTTACATGACTGAAACCCAAACACAATCATGTATGTAATGAAGGTGTTTAAATAAAATATATATTAAAAAACAATATATGTAGCATTTTATATTTAAAATAAATAGATATAGCACTCATAAAGTTCAGATAAAACAATAATCACCATCAGCACTCTAAGAATAGTTAAAGCAATTTTTGGTAGAAAGAATATGGAGGCATCTATTTCCCCAATTTCACACTGTATTATAAAGCAGTAAAATTTAAAGATGGACCCTTGGATCAATGGAATTGACTTGAATATCCATAGACAGATCTCAGGTATATAATCATTTAATTTTCTATAAAGGAGCCAAAAATATGAAATGCCAATAGAAAAACTTCATCAGCAAGTGGTGCTGTGAAAAGTGGTCATCTACCTACCAAAACAAATAAACAAACAAAAAGAACTTAGACTTATTTCTAGTGTTATTCACAAAAGTAAAATCAAAATGGATTTAACACCTTGATATCAGACTTAATTTTTTGTTTTGTTTTGTTTTTTTTGTTTTTGGGCCACACTCGTTTGATGCTCAGGGGTTACTCCTGGCTATGCGCTCAGAAGTCACTCCTGGCTTGGGGGGGACCATATGGGACGCTGTGGGATCAAATCGCGGTCCTTCCTTGGCTAGTGCTTGCAAAGCAGACACCTTATCTCTAGTGCCACCTTCCCAACCCCATCAGACTTAATTTGTAATGTAGTTAAAGGAACAGTAGGCAGAACTATCAATGACATTGAAGCTAAAGGCATCGTCAAGGATGACACACCACTGACCAAGCAAGTATTATTTCACCATATCTGTGTATATAAATGTGCTTATTTATTAATGACACTTTCTCCTATGCAGGCACTTTATTTCTCTAAGTCACTACCATTGTCATGATAGTTGTTGATATATTTATTTCTCTAACTGCACTCACCACTCTTTGTAGTAATCTTCATATCATGGGCCTGTCCTTTCAGCCCTTATATCTATTGTCTCTGGGTATAATTACAATACTGTCTTTCATTTATTTTTTAAAATGCCACAAATGAGTGAGACTATTCTGTGTCTATCTCTCTCCCTCTGACTTATTTCACTCAGCATAAAAGTTTCCATGTCCATCTATGTATAGGAAAATTTGATGAAAAGACAGATTGTTTCCATTATCCTAGTTCTTGTGAATGTTTCAAAAAACATAAAAATGCAGCTGTATTGTCATGATCCTGTTTTTACTGGAGCATATGACAGTTCTTTAAAATATTTTTTGAGTAATACCTATATTATTTTCTGTGGTAATGTGTATTCCAATCAACAATACACTGGAATTCTTGTTTCCACACACACTGAGAAACATCTTTTTCCCATCTTTTTGAGGATTGCTCTCTGACTAATGTGAGGTCATCTTGTTATGATGCTGAGTTCCATTTTCATAATGATTAGTGATGTTGATCATCTTTTGATGTGTCTCTTATGTATTTTATGTATTTTTATGTATTCTTTAGAAAAACATTCAGTTTCTGTGAATGTTTAAACAATTAGGTGATGTTGATAATTTGATGCCAGAATTGAATACAAAATTTCCCATGTGCAAGACACCCTACAGTTGAGCTACACTGATTTCTTGTTAATTATTCATTTATTATCAATTATTTATTATTATTTATCATCAATTATTACCATTTATGCATTGATCTATTATTTATTGCAAATTTTTCTTTTCTCCTCTTACTTTCTTCTCTTCTTTGACTACCTTTGTTTACATACTTGTAGGTTTATATTTTACCATAATTATATTATATATAATATTATATATTATATTATATATATATCTTATATATATAATTATATTATATTATTTATTTATTTTTACTATGCTTTTCTGTTTGTGATCTCAATTGAGCTATTTTTATGTTTTCTGATTACATTTTCCTGCTGGTTTTGCTATGGGAAACTCAGAAAAAGTATCATTAGGGTGGCACTATTTTAGCTTGAGTGCAACAGCAGGTGACATTTGAGTTGAGATTTGGTCCCGGTGAAACATATCTTTCCAAAGTGATAGGCTGTTTTCATTTTAAATTGTAGACTTTTGTTCTATGAATTTGGAAAGGAGTTTGAGCTTTCTCCAGGGATCTCCATAGACCAGTGAACAGTATGCGCATTATTGTATTTCTACTTTTGAGCACTCTAGATACATAAAATTAACTAAGTATTTTAGTTAAAAAAAAACCCTTATTTTTAATAGTTTATTTCCAATTGTTTGAAAACCCACTGCCTTTGCAAAGAAACCATTAGTATTTAGACAGACTTGCTTTTTTTTGGTAGAGAAGTGGGAGGACTTAATTATAGTTTCAACACACATTGGCACACTTGAAGCAATTCAGAAGGAAGTCAAAGAATTTTGAAAATTTCAGCCAAAATACTTATTCCATTTTAATAATGTTGTGGCTTGATGTTTATTTTACCAATAAGTATTCCCATAAGTATCAGATAATTGGCCTATTGTATGGTATGGAGGCCAATATTTTTGAACTTGGTGAAACCGACTGAAAAAGCGAATTCCAAGGATGGAATTTCTCCATGGAAAATGTGTTGCTTCTAGCCCTTGGTATTCACACCTAAGGCTTGTTGGCAGATCTTTTATGGCCAGCTGAAATAGACATGGTTCTACATAAAGGCAGTTTCTATGGAAACCTCAATCCAAATGATATTGGGACTCTGAAGATCAAAAGCAACACCCTAAGTTGTTTGGAGAGACCTATGGAGATTTTAGAACTTTATTGTTTTCTACAGAAAACACTTTAGTTAAGACTTTGAAATGTTTTCTTCTCCAGGTGCATTAGAACCTTGGAACAGAAGGTAATAGTTTGCTTGTGAATGTATCTGTTATGATTATTTTACCAGATATTTTACTGTATTCACCTCTGACATAAAGAAAATTGTCTTTCTATTTTCTCTTTATTCGAACCAATTGATGAGACAGTAGTCTCAAAGAATATGTTGACCTTCTAAATTTGGTAGCAGATAATGATTCCTTCTTTTCATAAATCATGGGCAGTTGTGCCGCTGTAACTTTCCTACATATACTTTTATTAATATAAACAAATTACTACAATGCCAGATGCATCAGAGCTAAATTTTGACTTAAAGAATGTTTTGATTATGGTTCTCTTTCTTCACATAAATGTAATCTTTTAGGGTTCACACCTGGCAATTTTGAGTGACTGTACAACACTAGGAAGTTGAATTGGGAGTCCTTCACAAACTAAGCATATGTCCTGACACAAACTCTGCTTGGTTCATAAATGAAGCTAGTTTATAGTTTTGACAGAAACTCTGTTATTACAATAATAGCAATTAAAATGGATTTTTTTTTAAGAATATACCTTCCTAATAGTATTTTGCTTTGTTTGTGTGGCTCTTCATTTAGACATGTTTCTTTGAGGAAGTTACAAATCCACAAAAGGTGAAACTTCCTGATATAAAATGTAATATATTATTTCTGTCTGATAGAGGTCATCTAGCAAAATATATGAGAGAGCATGCTGCATTTTTTGTGGAGATTTACACCTGCGGTTTTAGATTTGGCTGGATACAGCATGGCTAGGTAGAATTGAAGAGCATCATATTCACTAAAGGTTGATGAAGCAAAGGCTAGGAATATTACACCAAGATTTACAATATTAATCCGTGTGTATGATATAATGGTGAGAAGGAATGGTACAACTTGGAGAAACTATGAAGCAGTTTACTTTTTATAGCCTATACTCAGCGACTTCCAGAACCAAATTGAACCACCTACAATGTACTTACTGGAATCTAGTTTGTGGAACATTCCTGAAGAAAGTTGCTTTTTTCCATTTCAATGAAGCACACATTCTCTGCCCCTCCTCTCTGGGACAGATCCATTTTGTTTCCATCATACCTCCTAGCTAGGTCAATATATTTTCTTGCCATTATCTCTCACCTGTGGGAAGGCAGGCCATCACATCAGAATCCTCTCTCTCTATGCTTCTGTTTTTTTTTTTTTTTATTGAGTACCATAAAGAATATTTGACTCAGGGTTGTAATATACCTTAACCTGTATTTTCATCATCTTTCTATAAAATATTTACATTGTAAGCTATGGCTAGAGTTTAAATAGAATCGGCAAACTGAATTCTCTCTATCTAATGCAAGCATAACAGGAAGAAAACATATAGAAGAGGACCTGGGAAGCACTTATCAGAATTTAGTCACCTATTTTCACTAAAGGACTTCCACTTTAGTGAAAATACCTATTTAAGAGATGTTCAGAGGTAAAACATTTCAAGTCAAAGCAGCATACATCTTTGAAGTTTACTAATTTATCTTAAAATCATGCCACTTTGACACTGACTATAAATTGTCTGTATCTTGTTTATTTTTTTTTTAATATAATTTTTATTTTGATCATAGTGGCTTACATATTGTTGACAATAATATTTAGGTACATATTTACATAAAATCAGGGGGGATTCCCATCCCCAAATTGTCCTCCCTACTCCCCCGTTTCTGTCTTACCTCCCATTTCCTCTTCCCTCACCCCCAGGGCGGCTAGAATATGTGGTCCCCTCTGTCTCTAACCAACTACTTAGTAGTCTTGCATCAGTTTGGTCTTGATGCCTCCCTTATTTCCCCCTCTAAGTATCTTGTTTATTTTTTAATAAAAGTATTGTTTTAAAAGCTAGTATTTATTTTGATCATTCGACTTATGCAGAATCTAGTAGATACCCAGGTTAAAAAAAATAAGCTACATAATTATGTCAATGGTGGAGTGTAGAATTAATTAAATTAATATGAATCCTGGATGGTGATGGCTAATGGTGGATGGGTGGTGAGGCCTTTCTTGGTCAGCCCGGGGGCCTGTATCCCCTTCCAGGCAGTGGGTCTGTGGGTTCAGGGTAGAAGTGAGGAAATGACCCACAGCAGGACCCGGAGAGAGAGCACAGCAGTATTTGCCTTGCAAGCAGCCGATCCAGGACCAAAGGTAATTGGTTCGTGTCCCATATGGTCCCCCGTGCCTGCCAGGAGCTATTTCTGAGCAGACAGCCAGGAGTAACCCCTGAGCATCACCGGATGTGGCCCAAAAACCAAAAACCAAAAAAAAAAAAAAAAAAGAAATGACCCACAGCAGTCAGTAGAAGTTAGGAGACATGAAACTTTTATTAATAATTCTCCCTAGCCATCAGGTGTGGCTTCTAGGCTAATCTTTTAAGCAGCCTTCCTCCCAAGCTGCCCTGGATTTAAAACCTGTCTCTTATCCCTCCATTATGCTTTCTCTCCTGAAGCTTCTTGCTGAGTCTCCTTTACACCCCTCAGGCAACCCCTTTGTTACCTTCCATCGACCCTTCCCAAAAGTGGGAGGGTCTGACCATCAGATAATATTAGCAATTTGCCCTGGGAGGGGGTGGCAATGGAGGAGTGAAATAAAACCTAGAAAAATAGAGGTTTGCTTACACTCACTATAGTAGGAGCTTGAGAATTCAGATCCACTGACTTCCAACCCAGTGGGGTTTCTATCACATTCTGACATATGTTTAAGATAATACTATCTTTTCCACATGGATTCCTGGAATTAAGAATTTTGTGATTAAGGAAAATCTCTGGACCTGACTGACTCAATGTAACTTGGTTTTTGTGCTCTAAGTAATGCTGGAAAAGTAGTATGAGAATAATAATGTTCATATATATATATATCAGAGTCATCCTTGCTCAGAGGGGAGCTGTGAGAAAGTGTGACTAGAGAATTAGTATGGGGGAAAGATGCTTGTCTTGCAGGAAGTGGACCCTGTATGATCTCCAGTATTATAGATGGTTCCCAGGCTCAGCCAAGAGTGATTCATAGGCATTGAGTCAGGAATAATTCCTAACAGGATGTGGCCTAAAAATAACAACAATAAAACTAAACACAAAGTTTTGATGTTAAAGTAAGAATTTACATAAACTATTATTTGGTATTGGAAGTACTCTGTTTGAGGTTGCTATAGCTTTGTTCTCGACGCCTAAAAATCTCTGCATAACAAGTAAAATTATTTCATAATGAAAGTACAAAATACATTCAAGTGATAAATAGATGAATTAACTCTTAACAAGTAAATAATTTTTACTATATTCACACTGTAATTTTTATGAATAGGAGAGATACTTTAAAAAATTTAGACACTGTAATTTATGAAGTTATTTAGAGTTGAGATGTAGACACATTATGCTCCAGCACCAATTCACCATCAATGTCAGCTTCCCTTTAACAGTGTACCCAGGTTCCCTCACCCCACCACCCAACGTCCTTCACAGGCACATTTTCTTTGTTTGTTTTTATTTTGACCACACCCAGCAATTCTAAGAGGTTACTCCTGGTGCTGCACTCAGGTTTTACTTCTGGCACTCTCGATTCAAAGCTGGGTTACCTGCATTCAAAGCAAGCTCTTTATCTATTGTACTATCATTCTGATTCCATGGGCATTTGTTAAAGTTTGGTTGTTTTAGTTTGAATCTCTTGCTTTTAGTATTACTGAATGTGAGGTTTGAAAATATAGCTATACCTCTATTCTACACCATGATGTACCCAAGATCTTTGGCCCTAGAACACCATTACTTACTGTCTATGATTTCTTCGACTTCTTTTCCTCTCTGTATTTCTCCTTCACATACTATGAAGTCAAGGGTGATTGAGTTATCTTTCTATTTAATAGATTGCATTCCCTTGTCCAGTTATTCTGAATGTCACAGAGAAATGAGATCATTCTGTGTTTTCCTTCCTTTTTTTGGTTTACTTCACTTAGCATAATTTTTTTCCATTCTAAACTAAGGTTAGGAGAGACAATAATTCTATGTTCCTTGATAAACTATATGACACAGGTAAAGTTTGTTTTCTTCCTCTCATCAATAAGAGAAAGAATGATAAGAGAAATTAAGATTCCTCTCTTTAATCAAATCAATTACATATGGGGATGTATTGACATATGAAAACATTAGGCTTCATCAAACAATGCTAAACTTTGCAAGACTCAGGCCATAGCAGCTGTTCAGATAGAAATGTATTTCAGAATCCAGTGAAAAGACATCTGCATGAATAACTAACTAGTGTTACTCAGTAAACTAATTTTGTTCCAGTAATCTAAACAAAGGAGTTGTGTTAATTAATATTATTTTAGGAATTTAGGAGAGTTTTGCCAAGGAGAAAAGTTGAAATTCCAGGTTGTGTACACCCTTTTCCCCAGAGAGAGAAAAGGGAAAGACTTGTGCAAGGGATGAAACAGATTGGTGAATTGATGCCAATGCGAAAGTGCCATGCTGTTTCAAGAGTGGCCAAGAAAAAAAGTAACAGCCGTTTAGATTGGGAAGGTAATTCACAGCATGCCAATGTAGATGTAGAGGCAAGGTTTTCAGCCAAGAAACTGCTGATTTGATATGGACCCTTTTAAAATAGTCTCTCTGATAAAAGCATGTAGATCAATTGGATGGTGGATCATGTGGAGAATGGAAAAAAGGACTTGTGTTATCTAATCTGTAACACCTTTTCTTTCTGTACAGATTTGGAAATTTGTTCTTAAGTATAAAGACAGATTTTAGAAGAGCTGATTTCATTTATGACTAGAAGAGAGTATGACAATAAGCACAGAAAAATGAATCTGCTGGTAATAGAGGAGGAGTTGTAAGTGCAGGGGTTATGTGAGAAAACTGTAAAAAGAGCACCTCAGAAATGGTATCAGAGGTTGTAAAAATGGTGAGAACACTGACAGCTTTACTTTTTGTTTTGAGGAAACAGCCCAAAGATTTGCTCAAAGATTATTTCCTAGATAACCTCTGGGAACCATGTGGTATTAGGGATTGAACCTTGGCCTCCTGCATGAAAAGCATGTGTTCAATCTCTGAGATCCCTTTTTTTCCACAATATGGGTCTTGAACCACTAGAAAAGAGTGAGAGCATAGAGAAATTGCAGATAACATTATATATTTATTCCATATTGTTTCATGTTAACTGAGAAAATATCTAAATACAATATTTTTAGTACAAATACCTTTGCCCATGTACTTAGAGTCTCCTTTACTATCAATGCCCAGTTTCAAAGTGGTGTGTTTGTCACAGTCATCTGCATTGACATCTTATCACTTCCAAACCCTGGTTGGGCTGTGCTCATTCTTAGTGTATATTGTGGGGGGCTTAGCAAATATTTAATGACATAATATTTTTCATTTTGGTGACTTTCAGAATAGATTAATTACCCTTAATATGCTCAGCATTTATAAAAACATTTTATTTTTACTTTGAAGGGCCTCCTGTGCAGTGTTCAAGGAACCCAGCTGGTGATTCTCAGTCAGACTCACTGGAATGCCAGACTGTTTAGTCCTGCAATGCCAGGAATGACTCAGGCCACTTCAGGAGTGTGGGGGACCTTCAGGGCTATATTTGGTGATGCTCAGGGGACATGACATGATGCTCATGTCATTCCTAAGTTCAATCATGTGACTGAACCCACTGAGATGCATGCTACATGTGGTCAGATGTACATGAGGTTAGCTCTTTTTTTTTTTTGTTTGTTTGTTTGTTTTTTGGGCCACACCCGGTGTTGCTCAGGGGTTACTCCTGCTGTCTGCTCAGAAATAGCTCCTGGCAGGCACGGGGCAGGCACGGGGGACCATATGGGACACCGGGATTTGAACCAACCACCTTTGGTCCTGGATCGTCTGCTTGCAAGGCAAACGCCACTGTGCTATCACTCCGGGCCCACGAGGTTAGCTCTTAACTTTTGTTTTTGTTGTTTTGGTCAGAGCTATCGTTCTCAGGGATAGGATGTATATTTACACCTTGTACAAGTACGCTAAGGAGATTTTTACGGTGAACTATTGTAACATTGACAGCGGACTCGTAGGCCTCTAGTAATAGGGTGAGGGACTTATTTTCATCAGACCAAAAAATTGTTCTGTGCCTCTGTTTCATATATTCATCAGATGCTTTGTTTTGCCTCATCCACTGTTTTAATATGTTAAGAAGTAGAGATACTAGAATTATAGATGGATATATATTTCCATACTTGTAATATTTTCTTCTCAAACATATACAAAGTGTGTCTTTAAAAATGGAGAAGCCAGAAGTCTGGCTCAAAGGCCTAGTTTTTCATGTGTGTGAGGTCATGGATTTGATATCCAGCACTCGCCACCCTGTGTAAGCCCTAACATTGCAACAATAAATGGAGGTTTTTTTCAAGTTGCCAGTGCAGCTCAGTCATACAGCATGTCATAGAATACATGCTTTGCATGCATGAAGCCCTGGGTTTAATCCCTGAAACACAAAAAGAGAAAGAGATTAATCCAAAAGTTGCTGTTAATTCAATGTTTATAAAAGAAAAGTTGTGGGAACCGTGGAGAGGGCTCAAAGGGCTAGAGCACATGCGTTGCATTAAAGAATCCTGTGTTCAGTCCTCAGGGGTTACTCCTGGCTATGCGCTCAGAAATCGCCCCTGGCTTGGGGGGACCATATGGGACGCCAGGGGATCGAACCGCTGTCCGTCCTATGCTAGCGCTTGCAAGGCAGACCTTACCTCTAGCGCCACCTTCCCAGCCCCAAAAAGATCACTTTTTTTTTTTTTTTTTTTGGTTTTTGGGCCACACCCGATGACGCTCAGGGGTTACTCTGGCTATGCGCTCAAAGTCGCCCCTGGCTTGGGGACCATATGGGATGCTGGGGGATCGAACCGCGGTCAGTCCTAGGCTAGCGCTGGCAAGGCTTATCTCTAGCGCCACCACGCCGGCCAATCATTTCCTTTTCAAACTTCTGTGAGATAGCTCACAGACTGGTGTTTTTGCTTTGATTTCAGAAATATTGATTTGATTCCTGGAACTTAATGGTTCTCTGACCACCAGGAACAAGTGTTCCCCCCAAATTAATGGACTAAATTAAGTAACAGCCTCTTATTTTATAAGTCTCTTATTTATTGCCCATGAACTCAGTCTATGCTCCCTATAATTGCACATTATGTTATGTAATTTATTTTTAAAGAATGCAATGGAAATTCCTTTTTGTATCACTCAGAACCAAGAAATATTTTTATTCTTTTCTATGTAGTTTACTCCTAACAGTGCTAGAGAACTTATCCTCTCTCAGTGCTCTGGGGGTTCTCTTTGCTATACTCTGAGATCATTTGATGGCAGGGATTGAGTTCCACTCTCTAGCACACCAAACTTTCTCCTTAGCTCACTGAGATCTCTGGTTCTCAGTTCTAATTAAAAAGAATTTGGCCACACCTGACTGTGCATAGGGTATACTCTTGGTTCTATGGTCAGGAGTTACTCCTAGAAGTCTTTATGTGGTGCCAGGGACTGAACTTAGGTTGGTTGAATGCAAGACAAGCACCACCATACTTCATATACTATCTTTGTCCAGCCCCTCTTTTATTTTTAACTCTTGATTTATCTAAAATATCTTATAAATGTGGAAGTAAAGGACATTAATAATGATGAATCTTTGTTCTTTTCAAAATATTACTAATTCTTGTTAACTCCATTCTGTTAAATTGTGATAATTATACATTTGAGATAGTCTGTTTTAATTCTACAATTTATATTTGGTTCAAAAGAATGGATCATATTTGGGCATAGTGATGATGCAGTGGGAATTCTGTTACCTTGTATTCAGCCAACCTGTGTTCCATCTTCAGTGTCACATATAGACCTCCAAGCCCTGCTAGGAGTTATCCCTGAGCACTGAACCATGAGTAAGCCCTGAGCACAATAGGATGTGACCCCCAAACCAAATATATATAGGGAGGTGCATGCCAGGCAGTGCTCAGAGGTTAGTTCTGATACTGCATTCAGAAATTACTTCTGGCGGGCTCAGGGAACCATGTGGGATGCCTGAATTGAGCCCAGGTTGATTGCATACAAGGCAAATGCCCTATCCACTGTACTAGCCCACTGCTCTATCCCCTTACTCTCTTCTGGAAATAATCTTTTTTTGGGGGGGTCACACCCGGTGGTGCTCAGGGGTTACTCCTGACTGTCTGCTCAGAAATAGCTCCTGGCAGGCACGGGGGACCATATGGGACACTGGGATTCGAACCAACCACCTTTGGTCCTGGATAGGCTGCTTGCAAGGCAAACGCCGCTGTGCTATCTCTCCGGGCCCGGAAATAATCTTTTAATAGCTGTGAAGGAAATTAGTATTTTGTCATTCATGTATTTTTCCTAATGTCTCTTGTTATGCAATAAATTTTATTAATTTATTCTTTGCTCAAGTATTGTGATATATAAATGACAGTAATATTTGAGCCAAAGACATTCCATTTTGGGGGGCTGAAAACAGCAGTGGATATTGTGCTTACCTTGCATGCGTTTGACCCAGGTTTGATTCTCTGCATCCCGTATAATCTCTCAAGCCCTCCAAGAGTGATTCTTGAGAGCAGAGCTAAACAGGGGCCCTCAAACTTTTTAAACAGGGGGCCAGTTCACTGTCCTTCAGACTGTTGGAGGGTCAGATTATAGTAAAAACAAAAATTATGAACAAATTTCTATGCACACTGCATATATCTTATTTAGAAGTGAAGAAACAAAATGGAAATAAATACAATATGTGGCCCATGGGCCGTAGTTTGAAGCCCCTGGATAATCCTTGAACATGCTGGGTGTGGCCCAAAGCAAAAACAAACAACAGCAAAATACATTCTACTATCACAGCAAGGAATATAGAAGGCTAGTTAGATAGATGGATAATATATGCTTATATATTATTTCCTTTATCTATGTATGATATAGATATAATACACATATACATATAATATCTACATGTGTTAGACATTTCCCTTAAATACTTCCCTAAAACATATAAGGAAAATCTATTTTCTGTCTTTTTGAGTTTGTGGTGATTGCTTGTGGCAATCACATGCTTAGCTATGGTGTTCACTGAAGATTAGATACTTCAGTTGAAATATTAAGGATTCCAATGGATGTGTTAGAAGGATTGTATTTAGCATGCATGGGTGATGCCAGTGCTTGGACTCAGCATCATACTTGCATGGATGTCCCTCTGTCACTTAGTAATATTCCTGAGCTAAATGAATAAATGAATGAATGAATGAATTTTTTGGTTTTGGGCCACACCTGGCAGTACTCAGGGGTTACTCCTGGCTCTGCGCTCAGAAATGGCTCCTAGTAGGCTCAGGAGATCATATAGAATTCCAGGGATCGAATCTGGATTCGTCCTGGGTCGGCTACATGCAAGGCAAATGCCCTACTGCTGTGCTATCACTCTGGCCCCACATATATTATTTTAAATAATTAATTGATATAATTAATGAACATTGATCACTTAGGTTTTTTTTTTTTTTCCTGAAGCATGTATTTGTGTTCCATAATTTTGAAGTAAATAGCTGTGTTTGGGGGAAGCAAATAAGGGCGAGAGCAGAGTGATGAGTGCTTATGCCATTATAATAACCACTGTTATTGCATGTCACCAGAAAGTAAATGATCTGAGAGAATACATGTTGAAGGAAAATTAGGACAAACAATTAGATTTATGAGAAACAGAAGCAGGTAAGTCTTTCTAGCTGGAACAGAATTGAAAATAAGGCCTATGAGGGCAAGTTGAAGTGATGAGAGGGAAGAGTAAGAAAGGGAGAAGACGGAAGGTTGCAAGCAGCCAGAAAAGAGCTTATAGGGTAGTAAGCGAGACCAGAAGAGGGACAGAAGAGAAAGGATAAAACACATTTGGGAAGAAGCTGAAACTTGGGAAAAGCTGTGGAGGCTGGTCTTTCAGGCTGAGAGGTGAGAGTGAACGTTATTATAGAAACAGCAGGGAGCAGCTGAGGAATTTTAAACAGTGGAGTGATGTGTTTTTGTTAGCATTTTAAAAAGGTCATTCTGACTATAGAATAGATGAGAAAGAAGTGTGTTGGGAGTGTGTGAGTGGTTGTGGTGAGATGTCTGGGGTGTTTTTAGCTACATCAATGGCAATGACAACTAAGGAAAGCAGGTATCTGAGAGAGAATCATTTAGGGCTGCATTTCTTAAATGGAGGCCTTTCAGCCTCCTGTGGGCTCTCAGTATTATAAAGAGGACCCAAGTGAAAATCATAGCAGTGGGGGACATTGTGTGAGACTGGAGACCAGATGGTACAATGTAGGACACAGGACAAAAAAAGGGTCAGAAGTGGGCCATGGTCAGGAAAATTTGAGATACACTTATTAGTGTTTTAGGGAGACCTTACTGACAGGACTAGGGCTAGATTGACTGTAGAAATCAAGGAAGAGGCCAATTATACTGAGGGATTGTGCTGATGCAATTTACTAGTGAAACATTCGAAACATTGAAGGCTATTGAAAAAGAAATTTTAAAACATAATGACCAAGACCACCAATTACAGAAGATGGATTAAAATGACACTGAAGAAGCAGAACTCCTAGAACCACAAAGAAAGACTCCATCATAAGCTCCATTCCTTGAGCTGCACAGTCACCAAGATCTCTAGATACAGAGGTCTGATGTTACCATCCAAGACAAAGCAGAAGTCTTCCATACACCACAAAAGCAACAAGGGGAGAGTAAATGATCATGCACGGAGTCTATAGTTAATCCCATGACAGTATACTTCAGGGGTGGAGAAACCCTATATCTCCTAGGCCACGGGAATTTCCTCTATAATATCCCCAATAGTTACTGTGCCTATGCAGGTGGAAAAAGAAAAGGGAAAAAAAAAGCACAAAACAATCATTTTTCCACATATTTATTAATCGATTGATCGATTTTTTTGATGTCTTTATTTTGGTGTAGAGATTGAAGTTGGTGTCTCCAATATTATTTTATTTTATTTTATCTTACCTTTCTCTTTCTTTTTGCACTCGAGCATGATTTGATTTCAGAACCGAGACTATTATGTGGTGCTTGTCTTTATTGCTGGTTATTTAATTTGATATTTCTTTTTTGTATTGTTGTGGTGTTTCAATTACCTTTTTTACATCCTCTCTCAAACTGAGGTTGGAAGCCTCTAGAAGGACTCTGCCCATTTTCAGCGTATTTGACTTCTTTTTTTTTTTTCTCTTATTTTGTACCCCGATCTATTGCTTTTCTTTCCTTCAAACAAAGCCACATACCTCGATTTATCTAGCTCTGCCTCTTAGAGGGGGAAACAAGGGAGGGTTCCAGAACCAAACAGATATATGATCACTAATAGTGAGCTGGACAAAGAGGGGACCACCTACTCTAGCAGCCCGGGGGGTGATGGTGGGGTATATGGGTTGTAGAAAGGGAACTGGGATGGGGGGAGGACATATTTGGTGATGGGTATTCCCCTGATTTATTGTTAATATGTACCTAAAATACTACTGTGAAAGATATATAAGCCATTATGGAAAAAAAATTTGTGTTTTAATCAGAAACTTTCTTTGACTTACATGTATTATTATATTATATTAATTATATTATATGTTATGTTACTATATTTTGTTATGTTAGTTTACCTCATTATGTTAAATCAATTTTGTCTCTTGAATAAATTCTTTTTTTTTTTTTTTTGGTTTTTGGGCCACACCCAGCTGTGCTCAGGGGTCACTCCTGGCTGTCTGCTCAGAAATAGCTCCTGGCAGGCACGGGGGACCATACACCGGGATTCGAACCAACCACCTTTGGTCCTGGATCGTCTGCTTGCAAGGCAAACGCCGCTGTGCTATCTCTCCGTTGAATAAATTCTTACGATAAAAAATACAATGGGGGCCCGGAGAGATAGCACAGTGGTGTTTGCCTTGCAAGCAGCCGATCCAGGACCAAAGGTGGTTGGTTCGAATCCCGGTGTCCCATATGGTCCCCCATGCCTGCCAGGAGCTATTTCTGAGCAGACAGCCAGGAGTAACCCCTGAGCACTGCTGGGTGTGGCCCAAAAACCAAAAAAAAAAAAAAATACAATGGGAAAAAAAATCACAGGGAAGGGGCTGGAGAGATAGCATGGAGGTGGGGCATTTGCTTTGCATGCAGAAGGACGGTGGTTCAAATCCCGGCATCCCATATGGTCCCCAAAGCCTGCCAGAAGCAGTTTCTGAGCAAAGAGCCAGGTGTAACCCCTGAGCACTGCTGGGTGTGACCCCCCAAAACAAAAAACAAAAAAAAAGTTTAAAAAAAATCACAGGGAAGAGTCTATTATAATTCAATAGTGAATACAGTTCATTCACATCTGGGAGTGATAATATAATTCTGCCAAATTTGGCCTAGTTGCAAACTATTTTTTTGTGGTCATGCCATAGCTAATAGATAGTTTTGCCTTTTTTTTGGTCTTGTTTTATGTCTCTGCCTTTACCTTCTAACCCCGATTTTTGCCCTAATGCCAATCCCTTTTTAGAAGAAACAGCTGATAAATTGCCAGTGTCCCCATGGGACTGAATTTCATCAGGAATCTCAGGAGCAGGAGCCTCTGGCAGTTTTACTTTGACTCTTGGATGAGAACCCAGCACAGGAATGTGCTGTAGTTTCTTTGGGCATCTCCTGATTTTTAAATTGGCCCAGGAATGCCATTGCTTTTGCAGAGAAAAACAGATTGTTACTAAGTTGTCACCATTCAACTCTTAAAGCTGCCAAACTTGCCTCCGTCTGAACCAGAGGTGATTCCATCTTTAAGTTCATTTTTGAGAAAAGGATTCTGGAGTAGTAGGGATGAGACAAGTGGGTAGAACTTTGTAGTTTAAGCTCTACCAGATATTTTCTCTGTAGGCGATGTTTATCTTCTCTGTTTCTATTTTCCCCATGTTTCTCTCTCTCTCTCTCTCTCTCTCTCTCTCTCTCTCTCTCTCTCTCTCTCTCTCTCTGTCTCTCTCTCTCTCTCTCTCTCTCTGTCTCTCTCCCTCTCCCCCCCCCCCCCCTCTCTCTCTCTCTCTGTCTCCATTTCCAACCTAAAGTCACATAATTTGCAGATGTAGGCTTGGCATGTGTTTAAAAAAGCAACCAGAAAAAAGAAGCAGCAGTGTTTTGTATGCCAAGCACCAGGCAGGCAGGCATTTGCAAAAAAAAAAAAAAGGCACCATTTCCTAGTTGTATAGTAAAAAGTTTATTTTCTATTCTTTTCTTTTCTTTTCTTTGGGTTATGCAAAAACACTGGGTTGGGAGTTTGAATTGTACTGAGGAAAAAGGGAAGAAAAACAAAGGTGTTTTCCTATAGAACATTGAAGTCTCTGAACTATTGTGTTTCGTTTGTTTTTATGGGTCCACAGTTGAAATACATAAAAGCTGGGTGTCAAAAGGATTGGAAAGTCATTTGGAATAATTGTAGGAGCTGAACACAACCTCTTGGGAAGAAGGGTGCTCAGTGGAAACTAATGGAAAACTTATATAGCCGTGTGTGTGTGTGTGTGTGTGTGTGTGTGTGTGTGTGTGTGTGATTGTTCAATTCCCTGAGGGAAGATGAGGAGGGGGATGCATGACAAATGCCATTAAAATATTCTGAAAGGGAAACCTTACATGGCCCTAGAACTTGGATCTTTTGTTGTCTTTTATCTACTGATACATTTTCCAGCTCCTTCTTCAGCATTGGAAATTTTCTTTCATTTCCTCACACACTTGTAATTTCCTAATATGTAGACCTATTTTTCATAGATTAAATCCAAGACAAAGGAGAACAAATGAGAAATTCATCGTCTCATAGTTCTTTGGAGTTATGCTCTAGAATTCAGAAAAGTGAGTGAGCTAGAACAGAACCTTCTTAAAAGCCTTTAAGAAGTCTGACCTCAGGCTGCACCCGGAAGACTCCACATGCCAGTTCTTCTGTGTCTCTTCAGCTGGTATGTTGGGGGCTCTGGGCAGGACAGCTAGCCATAGGCCCCCTGGGCTGACCACTTAGTCCAGGGGACTGAGATCCCCCCATGCCAGGTGGGTCTTCAGGGCTACGCCTGGTTAATGGGGCCCTGGGGGGTGGGGAGGGAGAGAAATTCCTCCGTATGCATCCACAAACTACAGAGACAGGGCTGCACCTGGAAGACTCCACATGCCAGTTCTTCTGTGTCTCTTCAGCTGGCCTCAGAAGATTGGACATCCTCCATTCACCCCTGAACCAGGGAAGGTATCTACCAAACATCCAAGGTTTTTTTGTAACAACACCTGGAAGCAATCCTCTACCAGGAAGACACTACCACTGCTCTGACATCGACCTGCTCAAAAGAGACTTCCCTTAACACTAAGAAGACTTGACAACAACAACGACCGGCTTACAGGACAGGGTTCTCTGCATTGCCCTTTAATTGTGAGGTGAACCGAGAGGACGTTCTGCACCATCCTGACTGCAATATAGGATATGCAGATTCCAGGATCTTTAATACAGAAACATGATACCAACAACAGAGACTGTGTGAAAAATAAAAGTGTATTGGCACTACAGACAATGACCTGGATTGGACAAACTAGTTTGCCTGGAGCCTAGAGTTGGTCTTATGCCAGGAAACTTCAGGGGTAGGTTCTCCTTGTATTTAGGCCAAAGCTTTTCCGTTCCATGTCCCTCATATTTTGGTGGACCTATGCAAATAATAATTGCCACTTTAACACTGTTTTTACTTTGCTCCTTTGACCCTAATCCTTAAGAGAAACAAACCATTTAAACTTTTGAGGTAAACTTAAACTAAAATGCATGTGCATGGAAATGTAAAAAAGACTGCCTTCAATGTTTAAGGAGTTACGTAAGTGTTATGTCTTTAAATTACTTTGTATGCTGCTAAGAAATATTATGTACTACAATCTGGGGACTTGAGGGACAAAGCAATTGTACATAGGTTCTGTTTTATTTTTCTTAATGTTCTTTGACTGAAAGTTCAAAGTTAAGATATCAGCAATAGGACTACTGAGAATTCTGTTTATGGGTGATTGTCCTTCCACTGTAACTTTACCTTGTCCTTTTTCTTTGCATCTTTGTTCTCATAATTAAAAATAAAAAATTAAAAAAAAAAAAAGAAGTCTGACCTCATGATCCTTGACCTTATGACAAGGAGGATCATGACATCCTCCAGACTGTGACACAGTACATTTTTTTTTTTTTTTGATTTTTGGGCCATACCCGGTAATGCTCAGGGGTTACTCCTGGCTATGTGCTCAGAAGTTGCTCCTGGCTTGGGGGACCATATGGGACACCGGGGGATCGAACCGCGGTCCGTCCAAGGCTAGCGCAGGCAAGGCAGGCACCTTACTTTTAGCGCCACCGCCCGGCCCCCGACACAGTACATTTTTGCCATTTGAGTGATTTGTTTTGAGGAGCTTCTAGCAACAACTCCAGGAAGAGGATCTATGATTTAAACCTCATTAGCAAAGTGGATTGTCAGGATCTGTGTGTTTTGTTTTTTGTTTTTTTTTTTCTTTTTCCGAAGCATGGAGATGGCTCAGGTGCAGTGTGTATGCAGTCTCATTGCCCATATTGTTATTTCTAAGTGTACTCTGCATTTGTGGTTGAGGTGATCTTTGCCGAGTTATATGAATCTAAGTATTTCAAAATGGACCTCAACATGAACTCTGGACAAATATGTCCTTTATTTCTGAATCAAGGAAAATAGTTCCTACTGGCTAAGAACATGGCTCAAGTGGCAGAGCTTAGCATGTTGAGGCCCTGGATTTGATCCCACTAAATTGCCAGGTGTGTGCTTCACAACAAAGATAGCATCAGAAAGAAATAAAAAGAAAAATTATTCTTTAAATACCCAAGCCAAAGTCAATGACAACAGAATCAAGAGACCCAAACTATAACAAGCTAAACACAAAATGGACCTGTTATACTAGTAGTCCAGGGGACTAGGGGTGGAGGTTTGGGATGTATGCAAAGAACAATGGTAGAGGGAGGTCAACACTGGTGGTGGAATGGCCCTAATTTAGTGTCACTATGTAACTGAACTACAACTGTGAGAGACTTGTAAATCAAATTGTTCTCAATTAAAAAAAAGAAAAAAGAAAAAAAGTGTTCTTAAAATATTTTTGTAAAATAAGTCCATTTACATTTTATATAGTTCTCAAAAACAAAATTGCCCCACATTTTTATGTCATTTTGTTGACCGATTCTCCTTATCTAATTTGTTATCCCCAAATAACAGTAATTTCTCTCTCAGTGGCTTCCCACCACAGGAAATGGGATAGTTGCCTTTCTCTCAGGTGTGTGCAGGGAGCCGGGCCTGTCTTGAGGACTAGTTCCCATGCTTCTGCCCGAGCTGCCCAAAATAATAGCAATAAGAAGTATTTCCCTACACTTGGGGTATGTTTCTGGCATCACATTTAATCAGAGTTTTTACTAGATTCTGGTATTCTCTCTCCTCTTCAAAGTTTAGAGTTTGGAGTTTTCGTTTACAGCAGCCAGAGTACGAATGATTTAGAAGGTGATTTTCTCCTGCGAGTCTATATCCTTCATCTGCCTGTGATATATCTGAATTAGACTCTCATCTATCTTCTCCCTAATATTCTTCATATTCCTCTTTTGGGGAAGATAGAATCAGAACGTGTGCCTACAGGTGTGTGCTATAAAACTAGACATTAACTTTACTGCTTCCCGGAGGATAAAAAGAACAAAACATCTTTTGATGAATAAGCTTCTTTTAAGTTTATAAGAAATAAGCTTCTTTCAATGAATAGCTGTGTTTCACTTTATTTTACACCTAGCAACTAACAGAGAACCTGCCATGTGGAAATACTCTTATGTTGAATTAACAAAGTCCCTTCCTATTCTCTATCCCAGAGTGTGGTCAAGTTCTTCATTTTCTTTTTTTTTAGTTTATATATTTTTAATAATATCTTTATTTAAACACCATGATGACAAGCATGATTGTAGTTGGGTTTTAGTCATAAAAAGAACACCCCCTTCACCAGTACAACATTCCCACCACCAATACCCCCATCTCCCTCCCACCCCCGCTTATATTCAAGACAGAGTTTATACTTCCCTCACTCATTGACATTGTTTGTTTGCTTTTTTAAAATTTTTTTATTTGAGCACCATGATTACAAGCATGATTGTAATTGGGTTTCAGTCATAAACAGAACACCCTCCCATCACCAGTGCAACATTCTCACAACCAATGTTTCCCTTTTCTCCTTCCCAACCCCTGCCTGTATTTGAGACAGGCATTTTACTTCTCTCACTCATTAAGATAGTCATGATAGTTGTTAGTGTAGTTATTTTCCTAACTACACTCATAACTCTTTGTGGTGAGCTTCCTATTATGAGCTGATCCTTCTGGGCCTTATCTCTATTGTTTCTGGGCATATCACAATAATGTCTTTAATTTTTCTTAAAACCCATAGATGGTGAGACTATTCTGTATCTATCTCTCTCCCTCTGACTTATTTCACTCAGCATAATAGTTTCCATGTCTACCCAGGTGTAGGAAAATTTCATGACTTCATCTCTCCTGACGGCTGCATAATATTCCATTGTGTATATGTACCACAATTTCTTTAGCCATTCATCTGTTTAAGGGCACCTTGGCAATTTCCAGAGTTTGGCTATTGTAAACAGTGCTTCAATGAATATAGGTGTAAGAAAGGGATTTTTGTATTGTATTTTTGTGTTCCTAAGGTATATCCCTAGTAGTTGTGTAGCTAGATTATATAGGAGTTCAATTTCCAGCTTTTTGAGGAATCTCCATATTGTTTTCCATAAAGGCTGGACTAGATGGCATTTCCACCAGCATTGAATAGAGTTCCTTTCTCTCCACATCCCTGCCATCACTGATTATTTTTGTTCTTTGTGATGTAGCATGGGATGGTGTCTCATTGTTGTTTTGATTTGCATCTTCCTGATGAGCATTTTTTGTGGACCATTTTTTGTGTGCCTTTTGGCCATTTGTATTTCTTATTTTAAAAGTGTCTGTTCATTTCTTCTCCCCATTTTTTATGGGGTTAGATATTTTTTTCTTGTTAAGACCTGTCAATACCTTGTATATTTTTGATATTAGCCCCTTGTCTGATGGATACTGGGTAAATATTTTCTCCCATTCTGTGGTTGGGTTTTGTATCCTGGGGACTACTATTTCCTTTGAGGTGCAGAAACTTCTCAGCTTAATATAGATCCGTTTATTTATCTATGCTTCCACTTGTTTGTAGAGTACAGTTTCCTCCTTGAAGATGCTTTTATTTTCAATGTCATGGAGTGTTTTACCTACATGTTGTTCTATATACTGCTGTCGGAGGCTTCTGTCCCACAGCTCCAGTGGTCTTCAATGAGCTTGCTTCAGGGAGTGGGTAAAACACAGGCTGGTTTATGGTGAAATATGAAATATGGTGAAATTAGAGACCACACAAATGAATTGTATGGGGACAACACATTCTGGCAAGCATGTGACAAATTTAATTTCTAAACTAGGAGTTTTATAAGGTGTAAAAGCCAGTTATAGGTATTGAGAAGAATGTTTACAATTACAAAGCAGAGTTTAACAGTAAACAATACATTAAGCTATGTGTGTGAACAGTAAGAATTCTGAGTTACAAAGTTACAAAGGAGAAGGTCACAACTTAAGGCAGCTCTTTGAAAACTAACTTCAGATGCAAAATAAGGGATTAGAGAGAAGTAGAAAAAAATAGAAATACTATCCTCACTGGGATTGGCTCTATTATTTTAGAGGTCAAGTGAAAAAAGAGCCAAATCCGTTACTAAGGTGTAGTTCCCTTATTTGGAGAAAAGTCAATAGCCCAGGTCTGCATTCTGGTTACACCCTTGCATACCAAAAACCGAGGCTGCAAGGACATTTTGAAAAAGAGAAAAAAATAATGTCTTTGATTTGGTGTGAAATATTATTCTGGAAAGGGGTTCTAATCAAGGCTACAATTTGCCTGTAAATATCAGCAGATGGGAGAATTAATTTTAAGGCCAAATAATATGAAAGGAATATAATATTGGTACCATAACACAAATCTTAGAAAAACCTCTTTGGGAATTCCTCAACTTTTCATGCAGGGGCAAAACATCCACAGAAGGCCTTTTGAGGAATCCTGTGGGGTTTTCTCAGTGCTCCACACCAGGGAAATCTGGGGATACATCTGGTGGCCTACTGAGTCCCCCTTTAATGGAGATGCCTATGCATGGCCCAACAATATACCTTATTGTGCCAGACCTGATATCAAGGTCTTTAATCCATTTGGATTTGATCTTTGTGCATGGTGTTAGATAGGGGTCTGAGTTTGCTTTTTTTGAGAGTAATTAACCAGTTGTGCCAACACCACTTGTTAAAGAGGGTTTCCTTGCTCCATTTTTTATTTCTTGCCCTTTTATCAAATATTAATTGATGGTATGTCTGGGGAACATTCTCTGAATACTCAAGTCTATTCCACTGATTTGAGGATCTGTCTTTATTCCAATACCATGCTGTTTTAATAACTATTGCTTTGTAATAAAATTTAAAATTGGGAAAAGTAAGCCTCACATATTCCTTTTCCAAAGGATTGCTTTAGATATTTGTGTGTGTTTGTTCTTTCTAATAAATTTTAGGAGTTTGATCCACTTCTTTGAAGAATATCATGGGTATCTTTAGAGGGATTGCATTAATCCTGTACAATGCTTTGGGGAGTATGGACATTTTATATTTTTATTTTAATGTTTTTTATTTATTGAATAAAACGCATCACATAGTTGACATAACTGATCATAATACAATTCTTTCAGGAAGACCAAAAGCAACATTATTAAAAAATAGAAAATTGAAAGAATAACTAAAGAGATGGGAGAAAAAGGAAACCAAATGTTCAGTGCCAAGTACATTTTTGAAAATTATTGAATCACCAATTAACTCATTAAAGCACTAGAAGAAATTTTAGTAAGCTCTTATTTTTTTTAAAGAATGAGAGTTAAAAAAATACAGTAAAAACGGTGTGGGTGGCAACTGTTATTTGCATAGGCCCAGCAAAATCTGGGGGAAGTGGAAGGGAAAGCCTTGACCTAAATACGAGGAGACCTTACCCCTGCAATTTTCTGGCATCAGACCAATTCCAGGCTCCAGGCATACTAGGCTGTCCAACCCCTGAGTGGTCCTGGTAAAAATTTTTTTTAGAAAATTCACTGTTAGCTAGCCAAAGACCACCCGGATTGACCACTTAGTCTGGGGGACCAGATCCCCTTAAGCCAGAATGGCCTTCACGGCCAGAGCTGGTAACCTGGGCCCTGGGGGGGATGGGTGGGGAGGAAAACTCCACCCCTATGCATCTACAAACTGCAGAGGTGAGAGCTGGGCTCAGAGACCCCACATCCCAGGACAGCTAGCCAAAGGAAAAATCCCTTAATCATACCAGACCTCCTGCAGGGGTGTCTTTTCTTACTGATAACCATTTTCAAAAGCACACGGGCATGACAAATCCCCTTTTCAACATCATCCAAAAATATTCTACCCTATATATGAAGGATAGCACTCAAATAGATCTCTGAAGTCAGTGTCTATGTGAACGTTACTTTCTATACAGTGGTCCTCTCTGACTGCCAAGCCTTATTCATAAACAATTCATCTATACAATGTATATAGGCCCTCTTATATACTGCCCCTCCCTCACCCAGAGACCCTTCTACTCCCTCATCTCCCAACCTGGATTTGTTATCTTCCCCTTATTTAACCCTCTTTACCCTCAGTTTTTAACTCGTTAGGCACCTACCTCCTGCCCCAACAGACCACCATCCAGCTCCTCAATGAAAGACACCCTCTCGATCCCCCATCTCATGTCTCAGCAAGAAAGCACAACCAACATGCCTGCTGACTCAAGCTTTGTGGCTCCTCTCACCCCCATCAAATCGTGGACTGTTGCATGATACTGAATCAGCTTCAGCAAAACCCCCAGCTCAAGGACACTACAGGACTCTGAAATGCCGCAAATCATATCTCAAACTCTAGACCAAGGTCTATGATACAAAAAAATGCCTTGGCCTTCATTCCCCACAAGAATATCTCAGAAGACCTAATTGGGAGGCCTATATTGCCTATGTAAGCTTAATACTTTATAATAATGCATCTTAAGATATGTATTCCGAAACATACAAATAGCCTCCCTCATCACTTGTTTTCTTCAAATACCTTTTGGGTTTTTTTTTTCTTTTTTAAAATTTACTTTTTTATCTCAGTTTTATCTATTTGTTCTATTTTTTATATATACATATTTTCTCTATCCTCACCAGTTTTGGTGCTGCTTGGTACAATAACCAAGAAAACGTCTTGCCTGGAATAAAAGCTCAGACCACACCACAGATACTGTGTGTGTAGTCTGTCATCCTTACCCAGAATAGCACCAGCAATACAAAAGGACACCATACGTTTTTGTATAGGCACAGTAAATAAGGGGAAATCATAGACACAGACACAAGATATTATCTTCTAAGGATAAGAACTCACACTTTTTACACAAGATATTATCTTCTAAGTATAAGAACTCACACTTTTTACACAAGGGTGCCTCCCATCCTGGACATATGTCATGTGGATACAACTCAGTCTCCACGAGATTGGACAGTGTTAGTTCATTCTCAAACCCCAGATCCCAGATGTAGAACTGAAACAACCCCCTGCAACAACTCCAGGAACTAAGCTCCGTTGGGAGATATACTTGTGCCAGTGTTAATATGACAACGAGGACAGCGAGGAAGTGACAATAGGAGGTCCTATCACACCATCTAACTAACACCAAGTGGAAATCAGAAGATGTATTGTCCTTTGAACTATGAAAAAATAAGAGCACTAACTATAGAAAACTGACTTTGACAATCGTGACTGGACAGAACGTATCTTGAGACCATTAAGGAAAATCCTACCCTGGGCTGTAGCCCAGGACTCTTTTTTTTTTTTTTAATTTTCTTTTTTTATTTGTTTCTTTATTTAAACATCTTGATTACATAAATGATTGTGATTAGGTTTCAGTCATGGAAAGAACCCCCACCCCCTTCACCAGTGCAACATTCCCACCACCAATGTCCCAAATCTCCCTCCATCCCATCCCACCCCCACCTGTACTCCAGATAGGCTTTTCAGTTCCCTCATTCATTCACATGATTATGGTAGTACTCTGTGTAGTTATTTCTATAGCTGTACTCACCACTCTTTGTGGTGAGCTTCATGAAGTGAGCTGGAAGTTCCAGCCCTCCTCTCATTGTCTCTGAGGATTGTTACAAAAATGACTTTTATTTTTCTTAAAACCCATAGATGAGTGAGACTATTCTGCGTCTCTCTCTCTCCCTCTGACTTATTTCACTCAGCATGATAAATTCCATGTACATCATGTATAGGAAAATTTCATGACTTCATCTCTCCTGACGGCTGCATGGTATTCCATTGTGTATATGTACCACAGTTTCTTTAGCCATTCATCTGTTGAAGTGTAGCCCAGGACTCTTACAAAAATCAAGATTTCTTAGTACAGAGGCCCAATTTTGACAACAGAGACTGAGCAGAACCTTTGGAACCATAATTTCCTAGACTTCAGCTTAGGGAATGGAAGCACATGATACAGAAAACTGAACACACCAACAATGATAGAACAGAACCTCTAAAACTGTAGAGTCTATCCCAGGCCTTGTCTTAGGACCTATGCAAATACCAAGGCTACCTACAGTGGCCTGATTTTCTCATCCACAACCGAGAGGAAAGTTTCTTGACACCACAAAGAAAACCCTGGGATATGGCAATGAGTATGTATGGAGCCAGTGGTTGTTCCCATGACAATATGCTTCAAGAGTAGAGAAACCCTGAATCTCTTAGGCAATGGGAATTTCCTTCCTTCCTCAATACTTACTGTGCCTATGCAAAAAAAAAAAAAAGTGGGGGAACATCAAACCCTGCCACTCCAGCATTCCTTTTTCTTGTTTTGTTTTGTTTTATTTGTTTTGATATTATTTTTCTTCTCCTTTTTCTTCCACTTTTTTCTTTCTCTTTCACTCTTGTGGATATTATTTGGTGTTTTTTTTAGTAGTTGATACCAAATTTTTCTTCTCTTTTTCTTAACCTTTTTATCTCCAACAGAATAGCATAACTTAATCATTCAGCCTCATAAATTGAGGGGGGAAAATGATGATACAATCATATGAACATGTAGTGCAAATAAAAAATGACCAGACTGAAGCGCCAAACCCAAAGTCAATGACAGAATAAATACCCAATTTACAACAAGCTGTAAACTGGAGACCAGTTACACTAGTATTCTGGGGGGTAAAGGAGGGAGATATGGGAGACATGCTGGGAACAGGAGTGGAGGGAGGACAACATTGGTGGTGAGAATGTCCTTCATTCATTGTCACTGTGTACCATAAATAATTCTGTGTAATGCACTTTAGTCACAATAAAAAAAAAAGAAAATTCACTGTTATTGGTGTCAGTTTCTGAAGTTAAAGATTCTGGTTTCTGTGCATCTTCTTCATCGAAGTCAGGATGATGTTGAGCATCCTCTAGTTTCACCTCACCATTAGCAAGCAATGCAGAGAGCCCTTCCCTGCAACAGGTTGTTCCTGTTGCTAAGTCATCTGGTTGTTAAGAGAACCCTCTTTGAAGTAAGTCCATACCAGGGCAGTGGTAGGGTCTTCCTTGGTAGAGGTTTGATTCCTGGTGATGTTATAGACAATTGTGGATGTTTCTGTAGATAGTTTCAATGGTTTAGGGGTGTATGGGCAATGCCTGTTCTTATGAGGCCTGAGCCAAGTCATTATGACCATGTTCAGGGTGATAGGCCCCCACTGCATTACAAAATTTGTGTTCCTATCTCTATTAGATTAGAAATTGTTTGTATATATAATATTTTCCAATTTTAATGTGCCAATGCAGAAGGGGTCAATGCCACAAGGTATTATTGGTGCATTGAGGGGCTGAGGGAACAAGTCCAACAATCCTGGTAACTTGGCTCTAACATGAACTCTAAACACAGAGGCTCTTCTGACAGAATTCCCTATTGAACAGATTGCAAAAAACAAACAAATCAAAAAATCCCAACCAAACACAAAAACCAAAGAAAAAGAAAAACAAACAACCCCCCCCCAAAACAAAAACAATGGGTGAAATTATCACTATATAAGAGGATATTCAATAAGAGTTATAGCTGTTAAGGGAATACTTTTCAAATGCTCAAGGAATATATACATGCTACTTTTATGTCTTTAGAAATAGTCGGGGGAGTGTTAAGTCTGGGGCACGACTTTGGTCTGTGAGTTGGCCTTCTGCAGTCTTCAAAACTGCTCCCAGCAGTCCCTTATCAGGAAATGTCTTTGAGTGGGGTGGGTCGTTCTCAGAAACCGAGTAAGTTAGCAAAAACATGCATGCAATGAAGGGAGCAGGAGGAAAGGAAGCCGCTGAAAGTAGATCAATAGCAACAGAGTATTGGTTTCTTCTTATCTTTATCAATTTGGAAACTGTCTGGCAGCTGACTTGAGTAGGGATAATTATCTGCTTGTGAGGAGGCAAGAACTGAAGGTAAAAAAGGGTTAAATGTGGGTTAATAGGTGGTGGGATGAGTGAGTAAAGGACTAGAAATGTGCCTGTAAAGTGGTGAGTCAAAGGGAAAAGGACAGTATATTACATTCTGTATAATACAAAGTGGATTAAACTCTATGACATCCTATTAATTTATATAAACTCGATGTACGGGATTGATAGCCCCCACACAGTTTGAGGATGGGAACCATTGGGAAGGAAAGTTGCCAGCAACTTTCTCAAGCCTACCCCTCTTGTGCAGGGTGGGGGTTGGAGAAGGCCTGGGGTCCCCTTTAAATTTCTCCCTGACACCCACCTCTCTGGCTTCCTGGGCATGCACCCAGGGATGGTCCTGGAGTCCGAGAGAAAGAAGAGAGAAGGCTTCTGGGGACAGCCGGAGCCCACCTCTTCCCCTAAGCTTGGCAAAAAAGCCTTCGACATGAAGCCATGTTGCTCCCCATGCTGGCTGAAGCTTCCAGCTCCCAGAGATTAATTTAGGTCCTTAATTGTGCTGGAAGTCAGAAGTTCACCAGTCTCCTCCCCCAACCCACCCCTCTTGTGCAGGGTGGGGTTGGGGAAGGCCTGGGGAAGTATGGATATTTTAATAATGTTAATCCTGCCAATCCATGAGCAGGGTATGTGTCTCCATTTCCTTGTGTCCTCTCTGATTTCTTTCTTTCTTTTTTTTTTTTTTTTTGGATTTTTTTGGGCCACACCAGTTGATACTCAGAGGTTACTCCTGGCTAAGCGCTCAGAAATTGCCCCTGGTTTGGGGGGACCATATGGATCGAACCGTGGTCCTTCCTTGGCTAGCGCTTGCAAGGTAAGGTGTCTACCTTACCTCTAGCATCACCTCACCAGCCCCGAGTTTCAAAGCTTTGTCCTCTCTGATTTATTGAAGCAGGGTTTTGTAGTTTTCTTTGTATAGGTCCTTCATGTTTTTAGTCAAGTTGACTCCAAGATATTTGGGTTCGTGTGCTACTAATGTAAATTGTTTTATTAATGTCCATTTTTTCTCTATCATTATTGGTGTATAAGGAGACTGTTGACTTTTGTGTGTTAATTTTGTAGGCTTCCACTTTCCAATATGAATCTATTATTTCTAGAAGCTTTTTGGCAGAGTCTTCAGGGTTTTCTAAATATAGTATCATGTCATCTGCCAACAGTGAGAGATTAACTTCTTCCTTTCCTATTGGGATGCCCTTGACATCTGTTTCTTGCCTAGTTGGTAGGGCAAGTACTTCCAGCACTATGTTGAATAGGAGTGGCGAGAGAGGTTAACCTTGTTCTGTATAAGATTTTAGAGGAAAAGCTTGTAGTTTATGAGAATAATGTTTGCCATTGGCTTGTGGTAGATGACCTTGACTCTACTGAGAAAAGTTCCTTTCATTTCCATCTTGATGAGGGTTTTTAACAATAATTGGTGTTGGGTTTTATCAAGAATTGTTCAGCTGTTCCTATGTTTTTGACAACACATCAATAAAATGTGAACAATAAAATCATTGTACAGATAAAAAGAAAAGAATTGCTGTTGGACCTTATTGAATGCTTCCTGTGCATCTATTATATGATCATATAATTTTTATATTTCTTTTGATTAATATAGTGTACTATTATTATTTTGGGGGGCCACACCCAGCGGTATTCAGGGGCTACTCCTGGCTCTGTGCTCAGAAGTCCCTCCTGGCAGGCTTTGGGGAATACGGGATACTGGGATTCGAACCATTTGTGGTTCTGGATTGGCTGCATGCAAGGCAAATGCCCTACCACTGTGCTATCTCTCTGGCCCCTAATCTGGTGTATTGTGTTGATTTATTTACGTATATTAAACCATCCTTGCATTCCTGAGATAAAACCTACTTGGGCATGGTGAATGACATTCTTGATGATACATTGGATCCTATTTGCCAGAATTTTTTTTTTTTTGGTTTTTGGGCCACACCCAGCGGTGCTCAGGGGTTACTCCTGGCTGTCTGCTCAGAAATAGCTCCTGGCAGGCACGGGGGACCATATGGGACACTGGGATTTGAACCAATCACCTTTGGTCCTGGATCAGCTGCTTGCAAGGCAAATGCCGCTGTGCTATCTCTCCAGGCCCTATTTGCCAGAATTTTGTTGAGGATACTTGCATCTATATCTATGTTCATCAGGGATTTTGGTCTGTAATTCTCTTTTTTGGCGGCATCTCTCTATGGTTTTGCTATCAAGGTGCTGGATGTTTGCTTCATAAAAACTATTTGGAAGTGTTCCTGCTTTATCAATTTTATTAAAGAGCCTGTAAAGGATTGGTAGAAGTTCCTCTCGAAAGGTTTAAAATAATTCATTAGTGAACCCATCTGGGTCTGGGCTTTTGTTTTGGGAAGACCATTTTAATTTCCTCATTAATTATGGGGATTTTTTATTAATATATTTATTTAAACACCTTGATTACAAATGATTATAGTTGGGTGTCAGTCATGTAAAGAACACACCCCTTCACCAGTGCAACATTCCCATCACCAATGTCCCATATCTTCCTCCTCCCCACCCCACCCCCACATGTACTCTAGACAAGCTTTCTACTTCTCTCATTCATTCACATGGTTATTATAGTTCTCAATCTAGTTATTTCTCTAACTGAACTTATCACTCTTTGTGGTGAGCTTCCTGTTGTGAGCTGGACCTTTCAGCCCTCCTCTCTTTTGTCTCTGAGAATTATTGCAAAAATGTCTTTTATTTTTCTTAAAACCCATAGATAAGTGAGACTATTCTGCATCTCTCTCTCTCCCTCAGACTTATTTTACTCAGCATAATAGATTCCATGTACATCCATGTATAGAAAAATTTCATAACTTCATCTCTCCTGACAGCTGCACAATATTCCATTGTGTATATGTATTACAGTTTCTTTAGACATTCATCTGTTAAAGGGCATCTTGGTTGTTTCCAGAGTATGGCTATTATAAATAGCATTGCAATGAATATAAGTGTAAGGAAGGGATTTTTGAATTGTATTTTTGTGTTCCTAGGGTAGATCCCTAGGAGTGGTATAGCTGGATCATATGAGAGCTCAATTGCCAGTTTGTTTGGTTTTTTTTTTTGTTTGTTTGTTTTTAGGAATCTCCATATTGTTTTTCTTAAAGTCTGGACTAAATGGCATTTCCACATCCCTGCCAGCACTGATTGTTTTTGTTCTTTGTGATGTGGCATGAAATGGTACCTCATAGTTGTTTTGATTTGCATCTCCCTGATAATTAGTGATGTGGAGCATTTTTTCATGTTTCACGTGCCTTTTGGTCATTTGTATTTCTTCTTTGGCAACATATCTTTTCATTTTTTCTCCTCATTTTTTGATGAGATTAAGTGTTTTTTTCTTGTAAAGTTCTGTCAGTGCCTTGTATATTTTAGATATTAGCCTCTTACCTGATGAGATGCCCTATCACTTGTGCCATTGCTCCAGCCCCTTTGTAAATTATTTTTAATCTTTATTTGAGGCACCATGATTACAATACTGTGCTTGATGTAGTTTCACAAATTCATCAATTCAACATCCTCCACCAGTGTCCACTTTCCTCCGTCATTGTCAAATGCTCCCTGCTTACTCTTCATCCCCATTTCCTCCATGATGTAATTTTAATTCTACAAACCAGTTCTCACTTCTTTAGTCTTTTGCTATTTGTTGTTGATAAGAGAAAGTTTATTTTTCAGAAGTATTAGCCTTTAAAATTATTTTATTATATTTTTATACTTTAAAAATTGAGAAAGTAATTTACAATATTGTTGATGATGATTTCCAGTGGACATAATTTCAGCACCATACCCATCACCCACCCATCCCCAGTGACTCCAATGTTCCTCCCTTTTGCCCCACCCTCAATATCAAACTCAATTTTATGCATTAGTTTTCTTGTGCTGCTTTTGTTGCTTTGTTTTTACCTTGCTGTGTGTCTAAGTCCCACAGGTGAGAGATAAGTTGCATCTGTCCTTTTCCTTCTGACCTCATTTTATATTTTTACCTGTAAGGAAAAAGTTGGTGGAGTGGAAAATCCCTTAAGTGATCTCAGGATAAATATATTATTAATAAGTCAAGTGTCAGAAATAATGTAATAAAAAGTGGGTGAGACTGAAAATGGAAAATGGCATTTTTATGTATCAGAACCAGGTGGAAAGAGAGTGATTAAATTGGGGAGAAGGTACAGGAAGAGAAATTTGGAAGTTTTCACATCATAGTCTTTTTGTTGTTTTCAACTATAATTTCTAGATATGAAGTAACATTATGTGTATGGCTAATATTTAACATTAATAAAAATGAATGGTCTGACACCAGTATATAATTCAATTCATATAAGTTTGTAATGTTGGAAGTTACTGAGACATAAATGTGCAATTTCCCAGAATGGAACGACCTGACAATTGAATCCTTAGTCCCATTTATGTCATTTTTTTAATATAATTTTTATTTTGATCATAGTGGCTTACATATTGTTGACAATAATATTTTAGGTAGATATTTACATAAAATCAGGGGGTATTTCTATCACCAGTTTGTCCTCCCTACACCTCCGTTTTAGTCCTACCTCCCATATCCTCTTCCCTCACCCCCAGGGCTGCTAGAATATGTGGTCCCTTCTGTACCTAGCCTACTACTTAGTAGTCTTGCACTTGTTTGTTCCTGGTGCCTCCCTTATTTCCCCCTCTAACTGGGAGGCAGGACTAGCTAGTTCAAATTCCGTGGTTTTGTTTGAAGAAGAGAAAAGTAATAAACTGGGGTAAAAGTCTAATATGCCGAAAATAAGCGGAGTTCTTCTAGAGGCTCTCATCATCTGTTTGAGAGATGAAGGAGAAAAAGAAGGTGAAACACTCCACCACTACAAAAAGAAGTGTCAAATATCCAGTGAGGACTCCAACAATAATGATAAGCACCACAAAAACAAACAAACAAACAAACAAACAAAAAACAAAAAAACCCTGCCATGGTCTTGAGATAAGAAACATGGCAGAGCACATAAAGAAAGAAAAGAAAAGAAGAGAAAAAAAGATAAGTATAAGTGGGGGCAACAACTTCAATAACCACACCAAAACAAAGAAATCGACCAAAAATAGATAGGTAAATAAAAATAATAATAATAATAATAGTACATGAAGATAAAAAAATAATATATAAAAAATAAACAATGTTTTGTGCTTTTGCTTTTTTTTTTCCCTCCTGCCCTGGCACAGTAAATATTGGGGTCATTCCAAAAGAAATTCACTTGGCCTAAGAGATATGGGGTTTCTCCGTCCTTGGAGTATATTGTCATGGGATCAACTATAGACTCTGTTCAGGATCATTTACTCTCCCGGTGGTGCTTTTGTGGTGTTTGGAAGACTTCTGCTCCATCCTGGGTGATACAAGCAGACCTCTGTATCTAGCGATCTCAGTATCTGCACAGTTCCAGGGGTGGGACTTATGATGAAGTCAGTCTTTGTGTTTCTAGAAGTTCTGTTCCCTCAGTGTCATTTTAATCCATCTTCTGTGGTTGGTGGTCTTGGTCTTAGCACTAAACCTAGGATGGCACCTAGGACAGCGTCTTTCTTTGTGTTTCCAGAAGCCCCATTCCGTTACAGTTGTCTCTGCCAGACCTTTGGAACTGGGGATCATGGTTGTTGTGCAGGTCGTAGTTCAAACCCTAGACTAGGGCTTTTTTATTGGTCCCAAGATATATACAGTCTGGTCATGGTTCTAGCAGCCAGTCATCTGTAAATCGCAATCTTGGCTTTTGGATCTACCAACGGGTGACAAGTCTTCTGATTTTGTCTTATCATTAGCTGGTAAGGTAGGATAACCTGCTCTTAGGTCAAGTTGTTCCCATTTTCCTCATTGTCAGGATATCATATTAGAGCTGGCACTCGTTGGTGTTCTAGCAGTATTAAGGCTGTCCCGGATGGGATTTGTTTCCTGCAGCTGTTGTGAAGAACTGTGCCATTTCTGTAACTGGGATCCAGGGTTCAAGGCTGGATGGATGTTATCTTATGTCATGTTTTAATTCAACTCTCCTAGAGCAGGTTAACAATCAGCTTAAAGCTGAACTTTGTAGTAAATAAGCTCCAAGAGAGATAAAATAAATAATTAAATAAGTCTTCACCTGAACAAATTTTAACACAGAAAAGGCAGAAACAGTAACTTTTATTTCAAAACAGTAAAGGTAGAAAAATGACAAAGATAAAAAAGTATTATCTACAAAGTTACATAAATTAGATTAGCAACAGATTTATCACTGTCAATAATAGAAGACAGAAGAAGAAAAATATTTTTTTCTTTTTTTTTTTAACTTTTTTTCCTTTATTTAAACATCTTGATTACAAATATGATTGTGGTTAGGTTTCAGTCATGTAAAGAACACCCCCTTCACCGGTGCAACATTCCCACCACCCATGTCCCAAATCTCCCTTCATCCCACCCCACCCCCACCTGTACTCCAGACATGCATTCCAGTTCCCTCATTCATTCACTTGATTATGTGTATTCTCTGTGTAGTTCTTTCTTTCTTTTTTTTTTTAAAAATTTTTAATTTAATTTTTATTTTGATCATAGTGGTTTACATATTGTTGACAATAATATTTTAGGTACATATTTACATAAAATCATGGGGGATTTCCATCACCAATTTGTCCTCCCTACACCTCCGTTTTTGTCCTGCCTCCCATATGATCTTCCCTCACCCCTAGGGCTGCCAGAATATGTTGTTCCCTCTGTATCTAGCCTAATACTTAGTAGTCTTGCACCTGTTTGGTCCTGGTGCCTCCCTTATTTCCCCCTCTAACTGGGGGGCAGGACTAGCTAGTTCAATTTACGTGGTTTTGTTTGAAGAAGGGAATAGTAGTAAACAGGGGTAAAGGTCTAATATGCAGAAAATAAGCGGAATTCTTCTAGAGGGTCTCCTCCTCAGAGAGACGAAGGAGAAAAAGGTGAAACACTCCACCAGTACAAATAGAAGTGTCAAGTATCCAGTGAGGACTCCAACAATAACTCTAAGTACCACAAAAACAAAACAAAACAAAACAAAAAAAACCCACCACGGTCTTGAGATAAGAAACATGGCAGAGCATATAATGAAAGAAAAGAAAAGAAAAGTAAAGAAAGAAACAAAAAGAAAAGAAAACAAGTGTAAATGGGGGCAACTGCTTCAATAACCACACCAAAACAAAGAAATCAACCAAAAATAGATAGTTAAATATAATAATAATGATAATAAATGAAGATAAAAATAATATATATAAAAAGATAAATAATATTTTGTGTTTTGTTTCTTTCCTTCCTGCCTTGGCACAGTAAATATTGGGGTCATTTCAAAAGGAATTCACTTGGCCTAAGACATATGGGGTTTCTCCACCCTTGGAGTATATTGTCATGGGATCAACTATAGCCTCTGTTCAGGATCCTTTACTCTCCCGGAAGTGTTTTTGTGTTGTTTGGAAGACTTCTGTTCCATCCTAGGTGATACAATCATACCTCTGTATCTATCGATCTCAGTATCTGCATAGTTCCAGGGATGGAACTTACGATGAAGTCAGTCTTTGTGGTTCTAGAAGTTTTGTTCCCTCAGTGTCATTTTAATCCATCTTCTGTGGTTGGTGGTCTTGATCTTGGCACCTAGGATAACGCCTTTCCTTGTGTTTCCAGAAGCCCCATTCCATTACAGTTGTCTCTGCCAAACATTTGGAACTGGGGATTATGGTTGTTGTGCAGGTCGTAGTTCAAACCCTAGACTAGGGCTTTCTTATTGGTCCCAAGATATATACAGTCTGGTAATGGTTCTAGTAGCCAGTCATCTGTAAATCGCAACCTTGGTTTTTGGACCTACCAACGGGTGACAAGTCTTCTGATTTTGACTTATCGATGGCTGGTGAGGTAGGATAACCTGTTCTTAGGTCAGGTTGTTCCCATTTTCCTCGTTGTCAGGATATTGTATTAGAACTGGCACTTGTTGGTGTTTCAGTAGTATTAAGGTTGTCCGGGATGGGGTTTGTTTCCTGCAGTTGTTGTGAAGAACTGTGCCTTTTTTGTGACTGGGATCTAGGGTTCAAGGCTGGACGAATGGGATCTAATCTCCTGAGGTCTAAGTTGATTCCGCATGACATATTTTCAAGGTAGGAGTTATCCCTGTATTGTAAACAACTATGAGTTCCTATCTCTAATAGATAAGAGCTTTTTTATGTGTAAGATTTCCCCTTTTTTTAGTGTGCCTCTGCAGAGAGAAATGGTGCTACGTTATATTGTTGGTGCATTTGGGGGTGGACAGAAAGGAAAACAGAAACAGGTCACATACCCAAAAAAGATTAAAAAAATAGGATTAAAAATGAATGTGTTCACATATGTATATGTAGAACAGACAATTGAAAAATAAATTAACGAAGTATTTAAAGGACCAAAGTGATGCAGAAGACTACCTTACATTTGGGGAAAGGCAAGTAAAGAGGAGGTGTAATACAGGTCTTATGTTTATGTTGGGAGTACATGTTTTCCATTGTCTTTTGGGTATTTCTTGTAGTGTGTGGGTTCCCAGGCACCTTTCCATCACACCCCCTGACCTTCTTCAGATTGGCAAACGATTTGCGGCAGGGAGGTCTTGGAAGAGTTCTTGTATTGGGTCTTGGAAGAGTTCTTGTATTGGGACTACTTTTGGAACTAAGTCCGGTTTCAAGTAACAGTCCACATTAGGGGGAGATGGTAGGGAGGTCCGCACAGGATGGGTCCACCAGGGAGTTAGCTGCCTTTTCTTGCAGGAAACAAAGTGTGGGCTTGACTGGGTGTCACTTTGTTTGGGTACTGGGTACTGGTTCATTGGGGTAGGAGGTCAATCTTGATGCCTAATAGATTAGGGACTGAGGGTGAAGAGTTTTAATACAGTGGGAAGTCTGGATGGGAATGAGGGGTGAGGGGGTAGTTGGATTTCCAGAGGGGGGAAAGGGGAAGGTATATGGTAGGGGTAGGAAGGGAGAAAAGAGAAAATACATTAGAAAGAAAGGGAAAAGAGAAAAGAAAAAAAAGTAGAGAGAAGAGTAGAAAAGAAATGATAAAAAAGAAAGTAGTGAGAAGAGAGGAGAGAATAGTAAAGGGAATGTTAGTTTGCTTGAATGTGTTCGATGAGTAGAGTCTGTAGTTTAGGTCTGTATGTCACGGTTACTGCTTCGGTGGTCTGACTGGCCACGTGCTTCGGTTCCTAAAAGAAGGTATAACCTTGAAATAAAGAGTATGTTAGAGAGTTTTCTCAGGACCATCTCGTAGTGCCAGCTAGGTATGGTATCTCGTGTGGTATCCGAGCTGCCATCTTGGTTTGTCCACCCTTTGTATCCAAGAGTGCCCGTGGACAGAAAAGCTGAGAGGTTATTTTAAATATAGTAAGATAAGGCATTAAAACATGATGTTATGGGATGTTTCCATTGGAGTCAGTGATTTCTCGTGGTACTCTTTACCTGTGATCTGTATACAATCTCCAAGGGATTAATGTGGGCCTTTGTCATAGAAGACTGATTACATACCTGTTCTCTCTATACTACTGTTTATGGTGTTGCTATTTTCTTTGTGGTATAATGCGGTCAAGAGTTTGTGTTGTTCCTTTAACATGTATGTTGGGCACTGCTCTCGAGTAAATGTTGACTATTACAGTGTTTAGAGTTTCTACCCTGTTAAACCCTATTATTTGATTGTTGAGTGTTAATTGTGTATAAGATGTATGTTCTAGGTGCTTCAGAATAGTGCTATCATTTTATGTTTATATTTTGTCTTCTGACTTACTTCGTTTAACATAACATGTTCTAGGTCCATCCACGTTGCTGCAAAGTCTGTGATTGTATCATTTCTGACTGCCATGTAATATTCCATTGTGTATAGATACCACATCTTAATGATCCATTCATTTGTTGTTGGACATCGAGGTTGGTTTCGAGACTTGGCTATTATACTGAGTGCTGCAATAGATAGTGGTGTGCACACGTATTTTGGAATGAATGTTCTTCCAACTTGGGGGTATATACCTAGGAGAGCAATTGCTGGGTCAAATGGCAGCTCAGTTATGAGTTCTTTGAGCACTCTCCAGACTGTTCTCCATAGGTGTTGGACTAGGGGGCATTTCCACCAGCAGTGGATGAGAGTTCCTTTCATACCGCATCCCCGCCAACAGAGATTGTTCCCATTATTTTTGATGTGAGCCATCCTTACTGGTGTAAGGTGGTATCTCATTGTTGTCTTGATTTGGATCACTCTGATGATGAGTGAAGGTGAGCATGTTTTCATGTGTTTGTTGGCCATCCTTCTGTCTTCCTCAGAGAGTTGTCTATTCATTACATCTCCCCATTAGTTTATGGCTTTATTTGGTTTTGGGGGGCTCAGCTTTCTGAGTGCTTTGTATGTTCTAGATATCAGCCCTTTATCTGATATGTCGAGTGAAAAGATTTTTTCCCATTCTGTTAACTGTCTTCTTGCTTTAAGTAAGGTTTCTTTCGCCATGAAGAAGCTTTTTAGTTTGATGTAGTCCCATTTGTTTATGTTTGATGCTAAAGTTCTTGCCATTGGTGCTCCATTCTCGAAGACCTTTTTGATATATAGGTCTTCGAGTGTTCTGCCTATTTTGTTCTCGATAAACTTTATAGATTTGAGTCTGATTTCAAGGTCTTTGATCCATTTTGAGTTGACTTTTGTATAAGGAGTGAGGTATGGGTCAATTTTCACTTTCGTACATGTGGTTTTCCAGTTGTACCAACACCATTTGTTGACTAGGCTATCTTTGTTCCATTTCAAGTTCCTGCCTCTTTTATCAAATATTAGTTGGCTGTATATCTGGGGGTTTATGTCTGGGAATTCTGTACTGACCAACTGGTCTGAGATCTTGTCTCTGTTCCAGTACCATGCTGTTTTGATTACTATGGCTTTATAGTATAGTTTCAAGTTAGGTAAGGAGATGCCACCGAGCTTCTTGTTTTTCAATATGTGTTTGGCTATCCTGGGTTTATTTTTATTCCAGATGAATTTTATGATTGATTGTTCTATTTCTTTAAAGAATGGTGTTTGAATTTGGATAGAGATTGCATTATATCTATATAGTAGTTTGGGTAGGATAGTCATTTTGATTATGTTAATTCTACCTATCCATGAGCATGGGATATTCTTCCATTTTTTAGATCCTCTTCAATTTGTTTCTGAAGTGTTTTGAAGTTTCCCTGGTATAGGTCTTTCACTTCCCTTGTAAGGTTGATTCCTAGGTACCTGATATTTTTTGATACTATTTTAAATGGAATTGTATTTTTATTCTCTCTCTCCTCAGCTTCGTTGTATGTATATAGAAACGCTACTGTCTTTTGTGTATTGACTTTGTATCCAGGCACTTTGCTGTATTGGTTAATTATTTCTAGGAGTTTTACTGTGGATTGTTTAGGGTTTTCAATGTATATCATCGTATCGTCTGCAAATAGAGATAGTTTGTGTTCCTCTTTCCCAATTTGGATTCCTTTTCTTGTTGGATTGCTATTGCTAGGGCTTCTAAGGTTATATTGAATAAGAGTGGAGAGAGTGGACAGCCTTGCCTAGTTCCTGATCTTAGTGGGAATGCTTCTAGTTTCTCGCCATTAAGTATAATGTTGGCTGTCGGTTTTTCATAGATAGTTCTAACTATCTTGAGAAAGGTTCCTTCTAATCCTATTTTGCTGAGTGTCTTTAACATAAAAGGGTGTTGGATTTTGTCAAACGCCTTCTCTGCATTGATTGATATGATCATGTGATTTTTGTCTTTCTTCTTGTTGATGTGATGTATAATGTTGATTGATTTGCATATGTTGAACCAACTTTGCATTCCTGATATAAATCCCACTTGGTCATGATGTATGATCTTTTTGATAAAGTGCTGGATTCAATTTGCTAAAATTTTGTTGAGTATCTTTGCATCTATGTTCATTAGTGAGATTGGTCTGTAGTTTTCTTTTTTGGTGGTGTCTTTGTCATCTTTGGGAATGAGTGTGATATTGGCCTCATTAAAGGAATTGGGGAGAATTTCTGTTTTCTCTATGGTTTGGAAGAGCCTATGGAAAAGTGGTAGTAGGTCTTCTCGAAATGTTTGGTAGAATTCACCTGTAAATTCATCTGGGCCTGGACTTTTGTTCTTAGAGAGTTTCTTAATTACATCTTCAATTTCTTCTGAGGTGATTGGTCTATTTAGGCTTTCTAGTTCTTCCTTTTCCAGTCTTGGCAGAAGGTATTTTTCTAGGAATCTGTCGATTTCTGCTGGGTTCTCTAGCCTAATTGAGTATAGTTGTTCATAATATGATCTCATGATATGTTGTATTTCTTGGGGTTCTGTAGTAATCTCTCCCCTTTCATTTGTGATCCTACTGATTTGGGTGTTTTCCCTCTTTTTTTTTGGTGAGTTTTGCCAGTGGTTTGTCTATCTTGTTTATTTTTTTGAAAAACCAACTCCTGGTCTCATTGATTTTTTGTATTGTTTTCTTAGTTTCTATGTTGTTTATTTCTGCTCTGGTTTTTATTATTTCTTGCCTTCTGGTCGTGGTTGGATTTCTCTGCTGCTGCTGTTACAATTCTTTGAGGTGATCGTTTAAACTGTTGATTTTGTTGTTTTCCTGTTTCTTAACATAGACCTGTGTTGCTATGAGTTTCCCCCTAATTACTGCTTTTGCTGTGCCCCATAAATTTTGACAAGTTGTCTCCTCATTATCATTTGTCTCAAGGAATCTTTTTATTTCTTCCTTGAGTTGTTCTTTGATCCAGCTGTTGTTGAGTAGCATGTTGTTTAATCTCCAGGTATTAGTTTTTCTCCATTGTTTCTTCTTGACGTCAATTTTGACCTCTATTGCATAGTGATCTGATAGAGTACTTCTAATGATCCTTACATTTGTGATCTTATATAGGTTGGCTTTGTATCCTATGACATGGTCTATTCTGAAATAGGATCCATGTGGGCTTGAGAAGAATGTGTATTCTGCTTTCTGGGGTGGAGGGCTCTATATAAGTCTATTCGTCTTAGATCTTCTAATTTTTCATTTAGGGCTCTTATTGCTTTGCTATTTTTCTGTTTGGTGGATCTGTCCAGTGGTGATAGTGGAGTATTGAGGTGCCCTACTATTATCACATTTCCCTTCATGTGTTTCTCCAGGTTTGCCAGTAGTTGCCTCTCATATTTTGCTGACTCTACATTAGGTGCATAGATATTGACCAGGGTTAGTGTTTCTTGATCTAATGTTCCCCTGATCAGTAAGTAGTGACCCTCTTTGTCTCTGATCACTTTCTTGAGGTTGAATACAATTTGGTCTGATATAAGAATGGCTGTCCCTGCTCTTTTTTGTTTTCCATTGGCCTGAATAATTACTTTCCATCCTTTTATTCTAAGCCTGTGCTTATCCTGCATCTGTAGGTGTGTTTCTTGCAGACAGCAGAAGTCCGGTTTATTTTTCCTAACCCAATTCTCTACTATGTGTCTTTTAATTGGAGAGTTTAGTCCGTTAACATTTAGGGAAATTATTGAGAGAGAGGACTGTTGTGCATTTGTATTGTGTGGAGTGGTTGTTGTTACAATCGGGAGTTTGGATTGTGTAATTCGTCTCTGAGTAAGTTGTTTAGGGTCGGCTTAGTTTGCACAAATAGTTCAAGTTCGTTCATGTTTGAGAATGTTTTTAGTCTTCCCTCCCATATGAATGATAGCTTTGCTGGGTATTGGACCCTGGGTTGGAAATTTCTTTCATTCAGTCGTTTAAATATGTCATTCCACTGTCTTCTTGCTTGAATTATTTCAAATGGGACATCTGGTTTGATTCTTATGTCCTTTCCTTTGTACTTGAGGTTTTTTTCTCCGTTATTGCTTTAAGGAGTTCCTCTTTCTCTTTGTTTTTTGCCATTTGGATTATTATATGTCTTGGTGTTGGTTTATTAGGGTCTATTTTATTAGGGACTCTCTTGACTTCCTGGATTTGCCCTGAAGTTTCCTTCCAGAGGGTGGAGAAGTTCTCTGTTATTATCTCCCTGACTACCTGTTCTTCCCTTTTTCCTATTTCCTCCCCTTCTGGTATTCCCACAATTCTTAGATTGTTTCTTTTTACCTTGTTCATTAGATATTGGATTTTTCCTTCCAGTGCTTTGCCTTTTAATTCTTTGTTGGTTTCTTGATCATTTTTTGTTTGCAGTTTTCCTTTGAATTCTTCAATGTGCTTCGCCAACTCTGTGTTTCTGCTCGTAAGGCTTGTTACTTTGTCTTTTAATTCCTTTACTTCTTTTTGTATGGAATCTCTCATGTTCTTTGACATTTCTTCTTTAATTTGGCGGATTCATTCTTCCATGGATTTCTTATACTCGGTAGCTGGAGTTTCTTTCATTTCTTTTATTAATTCTTGGATTTCCTTCCTCATGGCCACTTTTAGGTCTTCTTCCCATGGATCTGTGCATTTTGGTGTACTTGGAAACTTGCTAGGGTTCGTCACGGTGTCTCCAGATATTAGGGATCTCCTTGATTTATGCATATTTCTTTGTATTTAATGGTGTGCTTTGGAGTGCTGTGCCTTCTAATTTTGGCCTGCTTTGGTCCCCTGTGGCGTGGAGATGGGTCCCCTTCCTGAAGGTGTTTCTAGAGGGGCCTGTTTGGTGAGCTTTTTGAACCTAGCTCTTTCTCCTCCTCTTTGCTACCTAGAGGTCAGCCTTCCCAGTGGGTCTTGTCCCTTTTCTGCTCCTTATTTATGTCAGCTGTACAGTTCCGCTCCTGGCCATAATGGCTGCTGGCGCTGTTAAGCCTAGCTCTCTATCCTCCCTCCTCTCTCTGAGAGTCAGTGGAGCTCTGCCCTCTCCAAGACTGAGTTGAAAGAGTTCCCTCAGCCAAACCCTACAGGCTCTGCCCTCAGCCCTTGGGGAGTCCCGGGTTCGTTCCAGGGCTCAGGGGGTGAACTGCTCTAGGTCACCCAAGGGTCCAGGTGGCTGGCCCTATCTCCCCCGTCTATTGGCCCTAGCCTGCCCCAGCGGTGCAGGGTTTTCCTCGCCCCTCCTTCCCTTCACTCAGGCTTGGGGCCCCGGAGTGGAGCGGGTTGCTCACCTTGCCGGTCCAGGCACCCACCCAGGGGAAGGGACTCACCTGGTCCACTCTCGCTTGTGCTCGAGGTCCTGAGGGGGGGGGGTTTCCGGACTAGGCGCCCACGAGGGGAAAGGGGACTCACCCAAACTGCTCTTGCCGGCGCTCAGGGTCCCAGGGGGGGTTGCCAACTAGGCGCCCACGTGGGGGAAAGGGAACTCACCCAAACCGCTCTCTCAGGCACTCGGGATGCGGGGGGGGGGGTTTGCTGACTAGGTTCCCACGTGGGGGAAACTGGAGTCACCCAAACTGCTCTCGCCTGCGCTCGGGTTCCCTGGGCTGTGTAGTTATTTCTATAGCTGCACTCACCGCTCTTTGTGGTGAGCTTCATGAAGTTAGCTGGAAGTTCCAGCCCTCCTCTCATTGTCTCTGAGGATTGTTGCAAAGATGACTTTAATTTTTCTTAAAACCCATAGATGAGTGAGACTATTCTGTGTCTCTCTGTCTCTTAAAGAAAACATAATTGGCCATGGATATAACTCAGTGGTGGAGCACAAGTGTGAGGACTTGGGTTTATCCATAGCATTGAAAAAGAAAAAAAGATAAAGAAAATAGAGTGATGGATTTGGTGTATCAGGCTAAATTCAGATATAAGAACAAAGGTAAAATAAAGATATTTAGAATGACCATGATATAATTTATACATTGTAGCCCTATATGTAATTGTAATGATACATTCTTATTCTTTTTTTTAATCTTTGGGGGTTAAGTTCTCAATGCTTGAGGCTTACTACTAGCAGTATTCTGGGAATTAGGTGGTGCCAGGGTTTGAACTCAAGGATCCTACAGGCAAAGTATGTGCTAGTCCCATTGTGCTATATCTAGGTTATATAGTCTTACTGGAAACAAACAAGAAAACTCAAGAAATTATTGAATTGATAAGAAAGAAACAAGAAATAATGTGACAGGGGCTGGAGTGATAATGCAGTGAGTAGGGTATTTTCCTTGCAAGTGTCCAATACAAGTTGAATCCTCAACATCTCATATAATCTTCCAAGCCCACCAGGAGTGATCCCTCAGCACAGAACCAAGTATAAGCCTAGAGAACTCTAAGGTGTGACCTGAAAACTAACAAAAGAAAAAGTAATATGACAAAATAAATTGGTAAACATGAAAATATCTAAATGATAATGAACTATAATGTGATGAAATAGCACTGATTATTTTGGAGGTATAGCATAGTAAAATAAAATGCTGAATAGTAATATTTAAAATGAAATATGAAGTGAAAAATTGGAAGCTATTTTATTAGTCAGAAGAGATTATTTCATCTTTTAGACCAAATTTTTATGTGAAAATCACTAAAGTAATAATATATTTATGGGACATGTTTAAAGAGAAAGAGGAGGGTAGATTGACTAGATGCTTAAACCTAGCTATCTTCTAATTTAGATTTGAATTTCAAAAAATGCTATAAAATATCTGGATAAGCTTGGGGATATCACAGAATATCTAAAATCTGAATTACCTATGAAGGTTTTCTGTAAAGCCTTGGCTTTGGTTTGAGCCACATCTGTCAAGGTGAGAAAAAGAGGAAACAAACAAACAAACAAACAGTAGAATCAGCTTCTAAGGATTGATTTTGAAGTACTGTGCCTGACTCTTTAGTGCAGGAAGTTTGGGTCAGTGAGAGATCTGAAGTCTTAGACTCAGCAAAAGCAGTGGAAATGGTACCTGGGAACTTTCTGAGAACAAACAGTGCTTGCATCCATTAGCTTCAGCAGTCTGTGTCTGCCTAGGGCTCCATAAGGCTGGCAGTGAAGGTATATTTCAGTAGAAACATCATAAAAGACAAAGTTGCCAAACTATATTCAACTAATTGGGTATAATTAAGTCTTACAGTACAGTCTGTGGGAAGAATACAAGCCCACTTTCCTGATAGTTAAAAAAAAGATTTCATTAATTCCTGAAAAACAATATATTGGTGAACAGAAATGGGAAAGCAGAAAGTATTTAAGAAAGGAGTGTTTAAGAGAAATAAACAAAGACATAAAGAAGCTAAAAGAGAGGAAGATATCTTTTATTGACCAGGAATTTAAATAACTTTAACTTTTGTTTTGTTTTGTTTTTGCTTTTTGTTTTTGGGTCACACCCGACCACACTCAAGTATTACTCCTGGCTCTATGCTCCGAAATCGCTCCTGGCAGGCTCCAGGGACCATATGGGATGCCGGGATTCGAACCTCCAACTTTCTGCATGCGAGGCAAATGCCTTACCACCATGCTATCTCTCCGGCCCCTAAATCATTTTAATTTTTAAAAATATTTTTCTTAAGGTGTCATTATGGAACTCGGGGTTCCATAGTGTCTAACAATTGTGCTACATCCTATGAACTGGAAACATTTTTTTAAAAAAGGATGCTGCATATCCCCCCTTCTTTGAGAGTGATATTTGTGACGTGGCCTTTTTACATACACTTCACAATGCATTTTCACATTGATACCAAATTAAGTGCATGATTCAGGCGATTCTTTTTCACACTTGAACTGAACAGATGGAAAGCCTGTGAAGCAAATTACAGGATGATTCAGAGCAGGAAACATACTTTCACAGGGAAACAAGAATGATGAGGCCATGGTATTCATGTGTAATGGATTCTCCCACAAACTATGAAACAGAGGTCCTGGTGGGAGGGAAGCAGCTTCTATGATTTTTAATGGTTTTGACATTCTGAGGAACTTGGGTTAGCTTCACTGAAATAGTTTTAGGGCTCTAGTAGAATTCCCTATGGCTCCATTTAAATCTTTTCTGAAGAAAAGCTCTGTTTCTTAATTTCCAATTCTTAGTTAAAGCCTTTAATGAGGCACATCTTGATTTATCATTGTTTGTAAGCCATTTCACCTACTTTTTGGGTCACCAAATCTTATATTTATCTTTATTATGTTTTGAGTAATAATGTCTATCAAAAATAATTTATTCTCTAATAAATTATTAAATAATCATTAAACAATAATAAATAACAAGTAAATAAATATTAAAATAAATATTATAGGTAACAAACATTGAAATTTATTATTTAAAGTAAATATTATTAAACAATAATAAATAAAATATTCTTTAATAAGTTATTAAACAATCAGAAAACAATTATCTCTCAATTTTAATAATTTAATGATACAGAGAAATTCAAATAAGAATGTTTGGTATGCTTCAAGTAACTACTGCCATTTACTCCTTTGGTATATTCCAGGCTAACATTGCCTCCACCCATTATTTCTACCCCAGTCTGAAAAATGGAAACATAATGAAAAAGAGTTAACTTCCCTCCCACCACAATTTGGGGGAAAGAAAAGAACTGGTTATTGACTGAGTTCACTATCTGACCACGATTTCTCAATAAGGCAAGCCACTAAACTGGCCTTCTTTCATTTAAAGGAGAGAATAATACTTTCTGTACTGTTGTCAGTATTTTTAGATGATTAACTTTGCACTATATTCTTTGTATTTCATTTGCTTATCATGGTTATTTCAATTTTGGGAATTTTTATAAGAAAGCTATTTAACATATGGAAACAATTTACGTACATAGAATTTTCTTCAGCATTATTTATATTGCAAATAAAATTAAAATAAGAAGTAATGAGAAAGTAACCTATTGGGGGGGAGGAGAGTTTGGTCCTTATCAAGTACCTCTTCAGGGGCTATCCCTGATTTAGTTCTTAGCAGTGACCCCTGATTGTGCTCAAAAGACTATATGTGATACAGAGAGTTCAAATGGGGTCAGTTGCATTCAAAGCAAGCTCCCCAACTCTTTTTATCCTCTGGGTTTTGGTTAGCTCTATTGGGGAGGAGGAAGGTTGGGTCATACCAGGTGGCACTCAGAGGTTACTCCTGGCTCTGCGCTCAGAAATCATTCCTGGCAGGCTCGGGGGACCATATGGAATGCTGGGAATTAAACCGGAATCGGTCCAGGGTTGGTCGAGTTGCAAGGCAAACACCTTCTAACCCGGTTAGCTATTTTTGCTAATATTTATCGCTCCAACCTGGTTAGCTATTTTTGTCCAATAAGTTTTATCTCATTTCCAGTCTACAAAATTGATAAAAGCCTGTCAATTCTGAAAAAAAATACACAAATTTACTATTATTTTTAATACTTTTATTTATTTATTTATTTATTTATTTATTTATTTATTTATTTATTTATTTATTATTTATCTTCTTTTACAAATCTTTCAGCATAATATTTTAGGTACATAGTGACATTGAATCAGGGACATTCCCACCACCTATGCTGTCCTACCTCCACCCCTGTTCCCAGCATGCATCCCATATCCCCTTCTTTTACCCCCCAGGCTGCTAGTATAAGTGGACCCTTCTGTGTCTAGCATGTTGTAAATTGGGTATCGATTCTGTTGTTGTTGGCTTTGGATTTGGTGTTTAAGTCTGATCATTTTTTATTTCTACTTAATGTTTATATGACTGTTTGGTCTTGGTACCCTCCATTATTTCTCCTCCATTTGTGAGATGGGACAAGATGGTTCAAGTTATGTGGTTCTGTTTGAAGGAAAGAGGAAAAAAATAAAATAAATTGGGGCAAAAATCAAACAAGCAAAAAATAGGAGGAGTCCTAGAGGCTATAAATATCAATTTAAGAGAGGAAAGGGAAAAAGGAAGAAAAACATAACAATAATACAAAAAAAAGATCAAACAAAAACTCAAAAAGCACCACAGCAATATGGACCATGACCACACAATAACCACAGTCCTGAAATAAAAACAAAACAAAGCACAGAAAAAAATCAACAAACAACAATAATAACAAAACTAAAAAAATTAATTGTGCTTCTCTCTTTTTTTTTTCTTCCATAGGCACAGTAACTGTTGGGGAGATTAGAAAGGGAATTCTCTTGGCCTAAGAGATACAGGGTTTCTCCTCCCTTGAAGTATACTGTCATGAAATAACTAGTCTCCGTACATATTCTTTTACTCTTCCCTAGGTCCTTTTGTGGTGTTTGAAAACTTTCTGCTCTGTCATGGATGATAAAGTCATACCTCTGTAGCTAGAGACCTTGGTATTTGCACAGGTCAAAGGATAAAACCTAGGATGGAGTTTTTCTTTATAGTTCTAGGAGTTGTGTTCCATCACTGAAAATCCACAAATTTAAAATAAAATTAAATCAAGTGAGTCTGTTTGGTGTCTCAGATCTTATACTTAGTTTACCCTCACGAGTCTTTATGTTTATGGTTTCCTATATCTAACATATTTGATTTTGACTTTATATTTCAAGCATTAACTATAGAATCATCTTAACCACATAGAATCTGCTTGACAATAAATTCAGAAAGTAAGTTATTAAAAAATAATACCTTTTCTCTTTTCCTTTCCTCATTCTTTATTTCCCTCTTTCTTTCCTTCATCTCATATGTTTACAATCAAGAAATCCTCTCTCCTTTTTATGCTTGGCATAACATTCTCTGTGTTCTTTCTATACAGTCATACCCTTAGTTTTCTCCTGCATAATATGCAACTAATGGGTCTTTGTGTTCCTGTAAAATACTTCCTCTTTTTTATTCCATCTCTTTGGTTTTCTGGGTGTCAATGACCAAGTGGCAGTCAAAGAGAAAAGTCATGAGTTTGTGAATTACTTAGAGCAAGACTCCTCATTTTTCTGACAACAACAGAAATGTAAGAAAAGTAGGAATAGGGGACACTGTTAGAATTTTTACTAATTCTATGCTTTTAATTTCAGCAACTCTCTTATATTATTATATGGGATGCCAGGATTTGAACTGGAGTCCTTTTTATGTTGGCTGCATGCAAGGCAAACGCCTTACCACTGTGCTATTGCTCCAGCCCCAACTTTAAACCATTTGAGCAATGAATCAGAAAATATAATTACTTCTTTGATTACAACTGCGTTTTTATAATTCTAACCATAAACCAATTAATGAGAGGAATCTTTCATTATAGCCTTCAGATTTTGATGCTTCTGAGATTTAAACAAAACTATACATTTGCTTCTAATATTTAAATATTATTACACATGTTGATACAGGTAATAACTCACCTTTCCTAAACTTTATTTTAAATATTTCACTTATGCTTAGTTGAGTTTTTATATACAAACACTCCCTTTGGATACAAATGAAAATCTAAGTTATATTTAAAAATCGCAGACATAGGCTCTCTCTCTCTCTCTCTCTCTCTCTCTCTCTCTCTCTCTCTCTCTTACTCTCTCTCTCACTCTTTTTTTACTTTTTGACACTGTAGTTTGCACTATTTTTAATGGTGGGGTGCCTTTCCTATAATTTCCTTCACTTTCAGTGCCTAGTTCTTGTCAGAGTGTTCAGTTCCAACTATCTTTATTTTTAATAGACCCTTCTGTACTCTAGATACAGTCTCCACTTTTTGTGATAAGCTTTCTACTCTGAGATGGACCTGCTGACCCTGTCTTTCGTGTCTCTGGGTATTATTACCATACTAGCATTTGTTTTTCTTATAACCCACTGGAGTGAATCCAGGTTTTAATAGAAGTTGAACTTTTCTGACTCTTTCTAGATCCTTTTTTTCTCTTATGACATTATATTTTGATTTTGGCTTTGGCTTATACAAGCTCAGCAAATTATTTTTTCTTACAGTAGCAACACGATTGAAAATTTGGTTTGTTGGTTTGACTACTAGAAATTTCTGTATGTGAACAATCAATATTTATTTACTGTTGAGTGAAAACTCAATTTAGTTTTTATTTGTATGATTTTATGCTTTTCTCTTTTAAACTAAAATCAAAGTATATAATGAGCAAGACAGGCTGTACCATTTAAAGTGATGAGGGGTCCCCAACAAAGGAATACAAGGTATTAACAGGCATATGTAGATTATTCCAGCCTTATGTTATAAAAATGAGAACAGGGAAAGACATTGAGAAGAGAAGTAAGAAATAAATGGGAGGTAATAGGGACAGAGCACATTGAAAAGAAAACTAAATGTCTTTTTTATATTATATTCTGTCAAAACACATTACAGACTGAAGAAGAAAAGAAAGTGTAAAAGTATGGCATATTCATATATGTAAACTACAGAGCCAACAACTCTATAAGCATGAGATCTGAACCAAAGCAACAAACTTAAATGTGTTTGTTAAGGAGATTGGGCTGGGCAGTTACACGGATTCTGGGATATTAGTGGTGGATTTAGTAGTGGAGCATTATATTCTTGAAACTCTCTATTACAAGTGACTTTGAAGATCATATTTTGCTTAATAATATTCTATAATAAGTCTTTCTGTGTCTCCTTACATTTCATGGCACTTTGAATTATTTCACTTAGCATGATAATCTCCATGTCTATCCAGGTATAGGAAAATTTCATGTCTTTTTTTTCCTAACAGCTATGTAGAATTGTATTGTGTAGATGTATGATAAGGCCAATGATTTTGCTGTGTTAATTTTGTAGCCTGACACTTTGCTATATAAATCTATTGCTTCAAGGATCTTTTTGGTAGAGTATTTAAGATTTTCTAAGTATAATATCATGTCATATGCAAAGAGTGAGAACTTGACTTCTTTTTCCTTTCCTATTGGGATGTTTTTGATATCTTTTTCTTGCCTAATTACTATGGCAAGTACTTTCAGTACTATTTGAATAGGAGTGTTGAGAGGGGGCAACCTTTTCTGTGCCAGATCTTAGAGGAAAGGCTTTTAGTTTTTCCCCATTGAGGGTAATATTTGCCATGGGCTTGTGGTAAATGACCTTGACTACATTGAGAAAAATTCCTTCTATTCCCATATTGTTGAGAGGTTTTTTTTTTTTTTGTTTGTTTGTTTTTTTAATCAAGAGTGGGTGTTGGACATTGTCAAATGATTTCTCTGCATCTATTGATATGGTCATATGTTTTTTTCTTTTGTCGATATGGTGTATTATGTTGATTGATTTGCAGATGTTCAACCATCCTTACATCTTTGGATTGAAACCTACTCGGTCTTGGTGCATGGCCTTCTGGATGAGGCATTAGGCCTTATTTGCTAGGATTTTGTTGAGGATCTTATTAGTCTGTAGTTCTCTTTTTGTGGCATTTATGTCTGCTTTTGGGAGTGCTTCTGTTTCTTTAATTTCCTGAAAGAGCCTGAAAAAGATGGGCCTTCTTAAAATGTTTGAAAATGAGTTAGTGAATTCATCTGGGCTCAGGATTTTGTTCATAGGAAGACTTTTGATTGCCATTTTAAAGTCCTCAATAGTGATAGACCAATTTAGATACACTAGGTCATCTTGGTTCAACCTTGAGTGGTTATACAAGACCAATAATTCATTTCTTCCAGGATTTCTTGTTATTATTTGTTGTTATTGTTGTTGCTTTTGGCATTGCATTGGTTATTCTTTGTGTGTGTGTGTGTGTGTGTGTGTGTGTGTGTGTGTGTGTGTGTGTGGTTTTTGGGTCACACCCAGCAGTGCTCAGGGGTTACTCCTGGCTCCATGCTCAGAAATCGCTCCTGGCAGGCTCAGGGGACCATATGGGACATCAGGATTAGAACTGATGACCTTCTGCATGAAAGGCAAACGCCTTACCTCCATGCTATCTCTCTGGCCCCTTCTGATTACCCTTTGAATTTCTGTAGTATCTGAAGTAATCTCCCCTCCACCTTTAATTTATAATTTAGTTTAGTAAATTTCTCTCTTCCTTTCTTTGTGAGTTTTGCTAGTGGTTTATCAATCTTGTTTATTTTTTTAAAAAACCAACTCTTGTTTTCATTGATTTTTCAGATTGTTCTTCTTCTTTGGATTTCCTCTAAACTTTATTATTTCCTCTGTCTGCCTATTTTTAGTTCTTTTTGTTGATTCACTTTCTAATTTTATAAGCTATGCCATTGTTATTTGTAGCATGAAATAATTAGCGATGGGGCTGGATGGCGATGGATGGAGGCCTTTGTGCTTAGGCCCCAGCCACGTGGCTTCATCCCCATCCAGCTGGCGAATTCCAGGCCCAGGTGATCGGCGTAATCAAGACTCACTCACATGCAGGCTTTAGGAAGAATCATCTTTATTCATGCCCTATTCACCACATGTGTGTGGCCTACTCATAACCTTTCAAGCACTAGTTATTCTTGGCCCTGCATCTAAACTCCTTTCAGCCATCTTCCCTTTGGGCTCCATGCTGGTCAAAGACCAGAACACAGAAACCCAAAAGCCAGATCGCCCAGCAGCGCAGAACGGGCAAAGAACCAAAAGGCAAAAGCCAAAAGGCCCGAATTCCCTTGGTCCAAGCCTTATATAACATTTCCCAGACCCCTCCCAGGAATGGGAGGGTCTAGCAGGTAAGGTTACACCTACTATCCGGTTCCCAAGACCCCTCCCAGAAGTGGGTGGGTCTAGGGTCTTAAATAGGTACACCCACAGTTATTTATGTAAACTCTTCCTTCCTGATGAGTGCTTGCAAAGCTATACATTTTCCTCTTAGTTCTGTTTTTGCTGTGTTGCACACATTCCAATAAGTCATGTCTTTGTTCACATTTGTTTCCAAAAATCTTTTGATTTCCACATTGATTTTTTTTCCCCTCTGACCCACTGGTTGTTCACGAATGAGCTGTATAATATCCAGGTATTTTTCCTCTGTGTCTGTTTGTAATGCACTTCAATTTTTAGTGCATTATGATCTGAGAAGGTAGTTAGAATAATTTCTATCCTCTATTTTATGGAGGTATATTTTATGGGAAGTATGTGATTTATCTTAGAGGATAACTTATGGAAAAGAATTTGTATCCAGTTTTGTGGGGATAGAGAACTCTATATATATTTACTAAGCTACTCTTCCATTTCTTCCTTCAAAGCCAGTATGTTCTTTTTAATTTTTTAGCCTGGTTGACCTTTCAAGGGGTGATAGTGTGTTATTAAAGTCTCCATTATTATTGTGTTGCTAATCATGTTTTCCTTCAAATTTGTCAACTATGGTTTTAAATATTTTGCTGGTCCCTCATTGCTGGTGTGTATTTATTTAGGAGTGTGAATTCCTCCTGGTGTACATATCCTTTGATAATTAAGAAATGTCCATACCTGTCTCTTATAAGCTTTTTAAGTCTGAAGTCTGTGTCATTTGATATTAATATGGCCACTCTAGCTTTTTTAAGGGAGTTATTTGCTTGAATGTTTGTCTTCCAACCTTTGTTTTTGAGTCTATGTTTGTTCTGACTATTCATATGTATTTCTTGTAAGCAGAAGAATGTTGGATTCAACTTTTTGATTCATTTTGCCACTCTGTGTCTCTTAACTGGTGCATTGAGTGATATTTGTCATGGGATTTAGTGTCATCTTATTCTAGGAGTTTGATGTGTCTATTAGTCTGTTCTGCTTAAAGTAGACCTTTCAGTTTATCTTTTAAGTCTGTGAAGTTTCTGAGCTGTTTTTTTTTTTTTTCCCACGAAGCTGTATCCTTCCTTCAAATCTGAATATAAGTCTGGCTAAGTGAAGTTCTCTTGGAGAAGCATTCTTTTCATTGAGTTTGTCACTATATCATACCACTGCCTTTGGTTTTTGAGGGTTTCTTGTTACAGATCTACTGTAAATCTTAATGACGCTCCTTTGAATGTAACTTCCCTTTTTGATCTTGCTGCTTCCAGTATTGTATCTGTGAATTCATCATTGTGACTAGGATGTGTCTTGGTGTGTTTTACTTGGATCTCTTTTTGCTGGAACTCTTTAGGCATGCAGGATTTGGTTTCAATAAACTCTTTAGCTCTGGAAGTTTCTCTACAATGATATTCTTGACTATTGATTCTTCATGATAATTTCTTCCTGGGTCTCTGGGACTCCAATGCTTCTTATATTGTTTCTGTTGAGTTGATCAAATAGTTCTACTTTGAGCAGATTTTTTTTTGAGTTTTCCATTGTTGATAGTTTATTTTAAGGCTCTTTTCCAATATCTTTTGTTATGTGGAGTTGTTATGCATCTCATCTTCGAGTTCATTAATTCTATACTCAGCAGCTGTTATTTTATTGTAGAGGCTTTCAGTGAGTATTTTTTTATTTAGCCTATCAGTCCTGTTATTTCAGTTTGGAGTTTTCTCATTTTTACTTTTGTATTCTCTTGATCTTTATTTGTGGTTCATTCAGTTCATTCCATGCTTTCTTTGAAGTCTATAAACACCCTCCATGTATTTTTTTTTAATATTCTTATCTGACAGGCTAAAGAAGTGGTTGTTACTTTTCAGGTTGTTAGAGCTGTCTTCATTCTTTAAGTATGGTGGAGGCCTGCATTGCTTCCTCATTGTCATGCTTTGTAATGTGGTGTTTTCTAAATATTGTTCTGGGGTTCATAACCTAGGAGAAAAGCATAGCTTCAGAGCTCTACTCCCTGGCCAACCTCTTCTAGCTTTGCCCTTCTTTGAGGAGTCCATTGAGGGGGAGGGACTCTGCTCTTAGTGGTGATGTTCATCTGAGTGCCTGATGCTGCTGGTGAGTCCTTGAGGGAAATTTAACATTAAATTAAAATCACTTAAAATTGGTTAAAAAATGGGGCCAGTGAGGTGGCATTAGAGGTAAGATGTCTGCCTTTCAAGCTCTAGCCTAGGACCGTGGTTCTATCCCTCAGTGTCCCATATGGTCCCCCCAAGCCAGGGGCAATTTCTGAGTGCTTAGCCAGGAATAACTCCTGAGCATCAAACGGGTGTGGTCCGAAAAACAAACAAACAAAAACAAAAAAAATTGGTTAAAAAAAGTCAAATCACTTATCTTTTATGGTAGATAGTAATTCCTAACATCCTGACAAGAATGCATATTTTGATCAAGAACATGACAAGAATGCATATTTTGAACAAGAACACTTTATTTTCTGAGATAGAAAATAAAACTATTTAGATATGATGAAATAAATATTAAAAGATAAAAATTTATTTTACTATATTTGTTAGATTAAAATTTGGCCTTCATCCTTACAGCTACTGATCAGCTCTGACTCTTTAGGTAGTGATAGAAAGGATTGAAATGCAGATGAAATGGATTATCTGGACTTTACATAGCCATAAAGTGAAGGGTATGCCCTCTTAATGACTGATGTAGAATATCTTTGCAACTCCCCATCCCTCACCCAATTGCTAAATGAGAAATTTATGAGGCTCTATTGTTAGAATTCTTCCAAGAGGCTGAGAGAGAGAATGACTGTTATGTAGAGAATAAATATTTTTTTTTAGAGTAAGATAGATATATTTTCCAACTCTTTCCTTCACAAACTGGCTCATAGATCAATAAATAAACTTGGATAATTGATCCCTGTATTAGCTTCCTCAAGTTGCTATAACAAAGTACTACAAAATTAGTAGCTTAAAGCCATAGCATTGTATTGCCTTATAGAACCTTATAAAAGTCTGAACTCTTTGCTCTATCTTAAATCTCTGTGGGTAATTCTTTCTCATCTCTTCTTAACTTGTATTGTTTGCAAGTGATGTTAGGCTTGACTTGTAGATTCACCATCTTTATCTCTTATCACTGACCATTATCTCTTTGTGTCTTGACCTTGTTTTCTCACTGTGAGTGTTTATGTTCACATTTTGACCCTTTTTAAGGTTGCATGTCATGCTGAATTGGGGGGCTACCTATCTCACTTTAATTATAACCCAAGTGGCCTTTTTTTCCCCAAGTAAGGTCACATTCAAAGTTACTTGAAATGAAAGTGTCAATATGTGGATTATGAGTAAGAAAAAGAGTTGAGAGGAAAGAAATTTGTAACTCATAGTCAGATAACTGATGAATAACCTAAATTATCTTGATGTTCTCTGTCTTTTTCAGGCTGTAAGCCAGAAGTTCTTGAATTATTTGGCCTACCATATCATCTATAAAACAAATACACAGCCAAAAAAAAAAAAAAAGCAATACTTAGTGATGACCTGGATTCTACCCTATTTTATTGTCTGAGCAGAAAATGTCCCCTAGTTGTATCCAGGCTACTGTCTCTACCTCCATGCCCCAATGTCCCACTGCTCTTAGTTAATAAAATTTGTGAGTTTATCTGTGTCTTTGGATATTCATTCTGACTGAAGAATTGCTTGGATTTATTAGATACATAATTCCTTTATAGAGGTTTCTCAGATAAGGATTTAATTGTGTAAAGGCAATAGTGATGAGTAGGTAAGCCCATAGAACAGGTCTATAAATTCATATGAGTTGAAAAGCATCTTTCTTGTCACTTCTTAAAACATCACAAAAAATAATTTCTCCTAAAATTAGGGAAAAGTTTTTTTTTCCAATAGAATGGTGACCCTTTCCTTCCAGAGTCATAGATTTATGAGTTTTCCTGTTGGTTTCTTTATTTTTAATCTCTCTAGTTGCTCAGAAGGAAAATCAGGATAATTCTGAAAGTAGAACTTCCAACCTAAGATCTTTTATTGCTCCTGGGTGTGTGGTTTAGGGCATTACTCATACATTTACAACCACTAAGTAAGCTCGAGTTGTTGAAATGTGGTTATTAATTAATCAGCTAATCTAACTAAAACCTTTCCTGTTAGGCATTTCTTGTATCATCTTTCCAGGGAGTTTGAAACCAGATTTCCAATAATTTTGATCATGAAGGATCCCCTGGCTTAGGACTCATGGTAGAAAAGTTCATGGAAAGCCCAGGGTGTTAACTTCTTTCCTGGCTGTACTCCAGATGGTTTTAAGTCCTCTGCTTGCTTTGGCTTTCCCACATTACCTCTTTTATGTGGGTGTTAGAGGAACCTTTCTCTCAGTATCCATTTAACTTCACCCTTTCTCTCTCAATTTTGCTATAAAAAGGTAGGAGGAAAAAATGGGTGGTAATTATACCATCAAATTAAACCAGAGGTAACTAGAAAGTATAAATTAGTGCTCCTCATTTTTAAGTAAGCTGTTCATGAGGAACAATCAAAAAATAAACTCCATAGAGAGGATGACCCTTTTAATACCATGTCCTTTGTAGAAAATGAGTCCCGGCAGAATTTGAGTTGCCTAGAATTTTAAGAAAGTATTATCTATTTACATATGCTAATTAAGCAAAGGCAGAAAAGGATATTTTTCTTTTTTGGTGGGACAATTGGGCAGTCAATTATCCTTGGATCTTTGGGATACACAGGTAGTCATGAGTTAAACCAGTAGTCCAGGATTTCTTCTAAGCAGGCAGCTGCACTACTCCATTATCACATTAGGCACTATGTACAGGTAGGGATGCTCAGAGATAGAGTACTATATTCTTTCAGGAAAACTGGAGTGGTCTATCTGTATTCTGCCACTGAATAGTTAGATTAAGAACATTTACATTTGCATTCCTCTGTTCATTGCAGCACTACTCACAAATGTCAAAATCCACAAAACACATCAGTGCCCCAGACAGATGACTGGATATAGGTACTATGGTATATATATACACAATGGAATACTAGTTGGCTTTAAGAAAAAAGAAAATCATGTAATTTTTTACTACGTGGATACATCTGGAGGGTATGATGCTGAGTAAAGTTAGGTAGAAAGTCAGGGCCAGACACAGAATGATTTTCCTCATATGTGGAATATAAAAAACATACTAGAGGAAACTTATACTAGAAAACTTATCACAAGGAGGTTGATGGTGGCAGGGTGCAGTCACTAGAACAAAAATGAAGGAAAGTAGATTCTTTGATGAATAGAGTAGTGCTGGAATGTTTATTTTCTTTTATAATTTATCAAATATTTTTTCTATAATTTTTATTGTGATCAAAGTGAATTACAGATCTTTCACAGTAATATTTTAGGTACATAGTGACATTGAATCAGGGGAATTCCCACCACCAGTGTTGTCCTCCCTCCACCCCTGTTCCCAGCATGCAGCCCATATCCCCGTCCATGAAACCCTACCAGTAACACAATAAAAGTCTTGTAAACCGCAAGGCCTAAAATATAAGTAGAACAATGTCTTACTCCTTCTGTGAATCTCACTTTTCTTATTTAACATTCAAAGTCACTGGCTCTGATTGAATTAATTAACATTCTCATGGGTCTCTCTTACTGCTAAAAGGCTCTTTTATTCAAAATTTTACTACAAGACATGTATTTGGGGAAATACTATTTAGGTGTACTGATACTGGTATTGTGTAAATATAATGAGCAGCTCAATGTAAATATTTTATATTTGTTACTTTCTTTAATCCCTTCATGAGCATAAGAAGCACTACCATCATTCACAGCTGAAAAACTGAATCTCAGTTTTAAATTACTAAGTGAAACTAGAAATCACAAAGCACCTGATTGGTAGAAAGGGCCACTGGAAAGGAGACTCGGACTGGCTGAAGAGATAGTAAAGGTGAAAGAGCCTGTATTGACAGGTGAGCCACTGGGGTCTGCTTTGTATAGAGATATGGCAGAAAGAAGTTTTTGGAGGAGAGTAGAGACTGCAGAGTATATTGAAAAAGGGTTAAAAAGAAAAACTGGGCCAGAAATAGTACAGGGGTTGTATCCTGCTAAGCTCGATTCAAATTCCCCAGTAGAGCATATAGTCTCCTGACTACAACCAGTGGTCACATCTGAGCAGAGTCAGAAAAAACCTTCAGCAACTGCTTAGTGTAGCCCAAGGCCCCTTACTCCACAAATTCTGTCATCATCACCATCATCATCATCATTATTATTGTTTTTGGGGGGTATTGGGGGGTGACGCTCAGGGGTTACTCCTGATTATGTGTTCAGAAATCGCTCTTGGCTTGGGGGACCATATGGAATGCCTAAGGATCGAACCAGTCCATCCTAGGTCAACCGCTTGCAAGGCAAACTCCCTACTGCTGCTCCATTGCTCCGGCCCCATTATTAAGCATAATTTAAGAAATAAAAGAGAAAAGAACAGTGCAGAAGAGGAAGACAAAATAAAAGTTTTTTGGCTAAAATTAATTTTATCTTCATCATCTTCATCATCACCATCACGATCATCATAATCACCATCATCTTGGTTTTGGGCTACATCTGACTGTGCTCAGGGCTTACTTTTGGCTCTGCACTTAAGAATCAATCACTCCTGGCAGGGCTTGGGGAACCATTTATGGTGTTGGGGATTAAACTTTAGATGGCTGCATGCAAGGTCAGTACCTTACCCAATGTACTATTTCTCTGGTCAAAGCTAAAATTATTTTCAATTTTATTTTTTATAATTATAAATGATTTATTATTTTAAAATCATCTTTAGAAGATTTTTATATCTTTTTGTTATTATTGTTAAAAGCTTTCCATATAGTTGATAATTTATGGCATTGATATTGATCATTGATAAATATCATTGATAAACATAATGGTAGGCAAAATGTTGAGTTAGGAGAAAAATGCAAACTTTATCTGCAAACCAAATATAGGTTCTCCATAGAGTAATAGAGACATATTCATCAATCTGAAAATATTTTTATATATACAATTTAAATTTATTGGGATATATAATTCTACTTGAAATTTAATTAAAAATATTTACTTGTTTTATTTTACTCTAGTTTCTTTTTTTTTTTTTTTTTTTGGTTTTTGGGTGACACCCGGCGATGCTCAGGGGTTACTCCTGGCTGTCTGCTCAGAAATAGCTCCTGGCAGGCACCGGGATTCGAACCAACCACCTTTGGTCCTGGATTGGTTGCTTGCAAGGCAAATGCCGCTGTGCTATATCTCCGGGCCCTACTCTAGTTTCTTAAAAAAAAAACAAATCATACTTTCTTACCTACAAATCAATATTATTGTTACCTTCATCAGCATGTCTACTTACATAATTTGATTGCTTAATTTTGATTATATTGATTAATCTTTTGGACAATATTCATTTATAATAATTAAAAACATCAGCTGTAATATTGTTCTTTTTTAATAATGGTTTTAACTTTATTCCAAAGTCTAACAATGACAATTTTCATAACAAAAAGCTGAAACAACTCGTGTTTGCTAGCATGGTACTGGTGTTTGCTAACATTGTACAAACCCTCAGATTAGTGGAATAGACTTGAGTATTCAGAGAATGTTCCTCAGACATACAATCAATTAGTCTTTGATAAAGGAGCAAGAAATGCAAAATGGAGCAAGAAGCCTCTTCAACAAGTGGTATTGGTACAACTAGTCAGCCGATTGCAAAAAGCGAACTCAGACCCCCATCTAACACAATGCACAAAGGTCAAATCCAAATAGATTAAAAACCTTGATACCAGACCTGAAACCATAAGGTATATAGATAGCACGTAAGTCAAACACTCCATGACATTGAGACTAAAGGCATCTTTAAGGAGGAAACAGCACTTTCCAAACAAGTGGAAGCGGAGATAAACAGATGGGACTATATTAAGCTGAGAAGCTTCTGCACGTCAAAGAAAATAGTTTCTAGGATACAAACCCACCCACAGAATGGGAGAAACTACTCACCCAATACCCAATATCAAAAATGTACAAGGTACTGCCAGAACTTAACAAGAAAAAAAATCTAACCTCATCAAAAAATGGGGAGAAGAAATGAACTGGCAATTTGTCAAATAATAAATGGCCAAATATAAAAAATTGCTCCACATCACTAAACATCAAATTAGTAATGCAAATAAAATGCAAATTTGATGCAAATAAAAACAACAATGAGGTCCCATCTCACGCCACAGAGACTGGCACACATCACCAAAAGCAAGAACAATTAGTGCTGGCAGGAATGTGAGGAGAAAGAAACTCTCATTCATTGCTGTTGGGAATGCCATCTAGTCCAGCCTTTATGGAAAACAGTATAGAGACTTCTCAAAGAATTGGGAATTAAGTTCCTATATGATCCAGCTATACCACTCCTAGGGGTATACCCTAGGAACACAAAAACTCAATTCAAAACATGCCTTCCTCACACTTATATTCATTGCAGCACTATTTAAAATAGCCAGACTCTGGAAACAACTGAGATGCCCTTCAACAGATGAATGGCTAAAGAAACTGTGGCACATATATATATATATATATATATATATATATATATATATATATATATATATATATATATATATATATACACAATGAAATATTATGCTGCCATCAGGAGAGATGAAGTAATGAAATTTTCCTATACATGGATGTACATGAAAATCATTATGCTGAGTGATATAAGCCAGAAGCATAGAGACACAGAATAATCTCACTAATCTATGGGTTTAAAAAAAAGACATTATTGTTATAATGTCCAGAGATGAGTGCCAGAAGGACCAGCTCACAATATGAAGCTTACCACAAAGAGTGGTGAGTGCACTTAGGGAAATAACTACCCTAACAACTACCTCATGGTAGTTAATGTTAATGAGTAAGAGTAGAATGCCTGTCTCGAATACAGGCAGTGGATGTGGGAGGAGGGAGATGGCGGCCATTGGTGGTGGAATGTTGCACTGGTGAAGGGGGGTGTTCTTTGTATGACTGAAACCAAACTACATAATCACGGTGTTTAAAAACAAAATAAAAGTAAATTAGTGTTTGTTATGGAGTCACTTATAATGGCAGCAACAAAATGTTTAATTTATGTCAGGATATCTGACACTTAAAAATTAATGTTAATTTTATAACTTAATTTATCAACAATTTTTCACATAGAAATAACTATTTGTCTTAAATATGAAATAACGAATTTTAGAGACATTAATCATAAAACAATGCAATTTAACTAGCTACGTTAACATATTTTATTTAAGTATGAAGTATGAACATGCATAATTTTCTGTTGGTGGTTTACTCAATAGTTCTTTAAATTATGTTGACAGTTCATAGACTTATGAGACATTGTTGTCTCATTGTTGTGATTTTTTTTAAGCTTTTGGGTCACACCCTGCAGTGCTCAGGGGTTACTCCTTGCTCTACACTCAGAAATCGCTCCTGGCAGGTTCGAGGGACCATATAGGATGCTAGAATTTGAACCACCAACCTTCTGAAATCAAGGCAAATGCCTTACCTCGATGCTATCTCTCCGGCCTGTATAATATTTTTTTGACATTCATACAGAGCCAGGTTTTAAATACTATCATCAGGTACACATACTACTAACACCATTATTTATAGATCTCAATATTTGTTCTATTAAATTGTTCTATTAATTGTTCTATTAAACCCTGTCTTTAAACTTCCATGTATCTACATATTTGGTCTAATCATCCAGGCGATGGTGCCATCTTTAATCTCTTTTTTTGGGCCACACCCATTTGACGCTCAGGGGTTACTCCTGGCTATGTGCTCAGAAATCGCTCCTGGCTTGGGGAGACCATATGGGACGCCAGGGGATTGAGCCTCATTCCGTCCTATGCTAGCGCTTGCAAGGCAGACACCTTACCTCTAGCACCACCTTCCCAGCTCCATCCATCTTTAATCTCTTGCTCTTCAGTCTTGTGAAATTAAAAGAACATTGGTGGTATCTAAAACTTTTAGAACTCACAAAATATTGACCTTAAAATAGCTCCAAAAATATAAAAAGTTCTCTATATTTTAACACCAAATATAAGTACTTACTAACTTTAGTGTAACAGATTTACACAGTTATCTATAAATTATTTTGGATATTTGATTTGGGTATATTTTAATAAATTTTTTTGAATAAATTTAATACAAGGTGATGTGGAGCATCTCAGTGTGCAACTGCCTTATACTGAAAGAGTTAAATGTTTAAAATAAGGAGTACTCAAAATTAAGCAGAAATATCTTCAGTATACTACCTTAGAAACTAAGCACACACTAGAGGGAGCAAGAAAGGTGTGAATAACTGAAAATGAGGATTCAGGTAGGAGTCCTTAAGATAAGAGTTTTGAAATTGCTTCTGGGTTTCTAAACAGAAATTGTATAAATTGTAGAGTACTTACTACTCTTTGGTTAAAATAAGTGGAGCAGCATTTACAGTTAAAGTCTAAAAATGGCATGATAACATACCATAACGCTACATTTAAAGTAAGTTTGCATGCTTTCTCATTATGAATGAGTGAAAATGAGTAACTAAAAAACACATCCACACACAGTTAAATATGTACATTAGTCAAATCAATGCTTTCTTTTTCTTTTTTATTTGGGTTTTGCTAATGGCACTCAGGGGCTATTCATGTCTCTTGTGCTTAGGAGATGCATATATGCATATGCAGTGCTGGCAATTAAATCTAGGGCTGAATGCAAGTCAAAGCCTTAAGTTCTGTATTATCTCTCTGGCTCCTAAACCAGTGTTTCAACATAGCAACTAAACATTATCCCCCCCAAAATAGTGACTATATAATCAAATTTGCATCATTTTAGTCTTAAATGAAAAAGACATGCTATAACTGTTTTTAATACTTTATATATAAAATCATTGTTCATTTAACTGACTTGTGTAGGCTAGCTTTCTATATAACAATGTATATACTGTTGGGCTGGAGAGATAACATGGAGGTAGGGCATTTGTCTTGCATGCGGAAGGATCGTGGTTTGAATCCCGGCATCCCATATGGTCCCCCGAGCCTTCTAGGATCGATTTCTGAGCGTAGAGCCAGGAGTAACCCCTGAGAGCTGCGGGGTATAATCCAAAAAACAGAAACCAAAAAAAAATGTATATTGTCTTTTTTTACCAAAAAATATGAGGTTTTTCATTTGTACTTTGAATATTAAGCTTGTCAATTAATCATTTAATTAACTGAAATTTGGCACAATATTGATAATCTATCATATATTCATTGTTTTCTCTCTTTTTTATCATTTTGTATAAATAAATTCTTTAAAAAATTTAAAAAATGTCAACTCCCTTGGGGCCAGAGAGATAGCACAGTGGGTAGGGTGTTTGTCTTGAACGTGAATTACAAAATTTTAAAATGCATATTGTAGAGTAATAAGAATGTACAGAAAAAAATCTAATGAAGTAAAAATTTATGCTATTGATCTACCACAATTATTTTGTTATTATGTTCTTTTGGTATACTATTATGTTATTTATTATTGCTTTAGAAGTTTAGTATTAAAATAGTATTAAAATGTATGGTACTGATGTACAAAATTACTACATTTCACCACCACCAAAGTGCCTGTGACCCTCCATCACTCTCGCTACTGCTATCTTTTTGTCCTATGCAATTCTTCTATTATCCCTAAGTTATAATTCAATATTAAATCATATATAGCCCCCTATTTATATAAACTTCATCATTGTTATTTTACATGGTAACATTTTATTTTGTCATATTTAACAAAACACTTCTTTAAACAGTAGGAAGTTTAAAATATCCAGGTTAAAAATATATAGCTTAAAATATTTGGATTTTGGAATCAAGCACTTCTAAGGATTACTTGAACTATAGTTTTCATAAATGGTACTTTGCTGAATTAAACTTGGAGAAAGATATGACTTGTAGAAACCATTAGAAGTTTATTAAACCCAAATTTGTTAAAATTGAGAATTTCCAGCACTTATTTCACCATCATTTATAGAAAATGAACATTAGAAAACTGATAATATGAAATTAGTATTTTGAGAAAAAAATAAAGAGAAAAAGGGGATGGAGAGATAGCATGGAGGTATGGTGTTTGCCTTGCATGCAGAAGGACGGTGGTTCAAATCCTGGCATCCCATATGGTCCCCCGAGCCTGCCAGGAGCAATTTCTGAGTGTAGAGCCAGGAGTAACCCCTGAGTGCTGCCGGGTGTGACCCAAAAACCAAAAAAATTAAATAAATAAATAAAGAGGGGAAAAAACCAGAAAGGAATGTAAATGGCTCTTTGGGTATCAAGTAGAATTAAAGAGAAATTAAAAGTTTTAGTGAAGAGATTAATGAATATAATAATGTAGTTTTGTATTCTGTAGAAGGCATTCGGCATGGTCTATGCAAACTGAAGCCAGAATTCCAACTAGAAATGTAATAAGTTTAAGAAAACTTTTCTTGGCACCAAAAGCTCACACATGTACTTTTATATGCTACAAAGTTCTGAAGTATTGAGGCCACAACTATAAAAAAAAATTAAGGTTTTAAACTAGAGTTGAGAAAGTAAGAAAATATGTTATGGAATGCTAAATGCTATTCTATACAGTACTTTTTTATGCCAGCAAATGTCCTACTTCTGCCAATGTGAACAATTATTTTTGCTGGCAAAAACAGCTCAAATAAAAGCAGAAGCGAGCAAATATTTCTTAACATAGTAAAGCCGAAAATTTCAAGCATTTAATAGAAATTTGTACATTTATTTACTACCATTCAAAGGATCCTAGAAGAATTTAACAAAAGATTGAATTTATCATAATAGTAAATTGCTTGTATTAAGATGTTTAGAGGTTAAAAATAATGGGACATGATCTAAAAACAAAGACATGTATCTATTTTTAAAACATTATTATTAATAGCTTCAGCTTTCTTTGACCTTCACAGATTAGGTAAGAATCTGAAAAGATGGAGTAACCCGTGAAGTACTTATTCCTTTTTCATGCTTAACAGAAATTAAATTTTGCTTAGTGTATCAATGGGTCTAGCTAAAGTATTTTCTCAAGTTTGCTTGAAGTTAGGAGTAGCTACATAACATTTTTAACTGATGAAATAATTAAAGAAATCTGATGAATTTTGCTTCTTTATTTATTCTTCCTGTTCTAGCCTGCAGGGAATGAGACTTAATGTAACAGCCAATTCAGACTATCACTCAGCAAGGATGAAGAATTAAGCTACGTAATATTGGGGGTGTTGGCTTGGGAAGATGTCTCAAAAAGAGCACATGTTGTGCTGGTGTGAATCCTGGGTTCAGTTCTCAATATCTAATTATCCCCTGACTCCTGAGAAGTGTCAGCATGACTTTAAAACAAAAATAAATAAATGAAAAGGGAGTGGACATGTATATATGTGACATGTATAATAGCTAAAATGCACTATATAGTTGATCTCCAGGCCTTTCTTAAATATGTGAGGCCAGTTATATGAGACTACTTAGTCTACTGTTAACATATTTCTGTTAACATTTACAAGCCCTAAATGATATTGCCTCCTTTTTTATCCTATAATTTTATTTACATTAATGTCATGATAATTATATCTTTTTTTCATTTTTCCACACATATATTTATTTATTGATTGTTTTTTCCTTTTTTATTTAAACAACTTTATTACATACATGATTATGTTGGGTTTCAATCATATAAAGAACACCACCCATCACCAGTGCAACATTCCCATCACTAATGTCCCAAATCTCCCTCCTCCCCACCCAACTCCCACCTGTACTCTAGACAGGCTTTCTATTTCCCTCGTACATTATTAGGATAGTTCAAGAGTAGTTATTTCTCTAACTAAACTCATCCCTGTTTGCAGAGACACCGGAAATTTTAACTACTCTGTTTTGGCAAATGATTCCCCCTTTGATTTTCCCATGTTTGACAAAAATTCTGCCTTTCCTAAGTAAGTCAGCACCTAGTGAAACTTCCTGGCTGCAGAGTTGGTACATTGTACCCCTGCATTACATATGACCAGGCCACTGAAGGCTCTCAGTGAAACATATTTCTTCACAGCACTAATCTCCCATTATATCTTTAATGACTTTTATACTCAAATCCTCCTGAGTTACTTTTTTTTTTTTTTTTTGGTTTTTGGGTCACACCTGGCAGCACTCAGGGGTTATTCCTAGCTCTGTGCTCAGAAATCGCTCCTGGCAGGCTTGAGGGACCATATGGGATGCCGGGATTTGAACCACTGTCCTTCTGCATGCAATACAAACGCTCCACCTCCATGCTATCTCTCTCCGGCCCCTGAATTACTTTCTAATGACATCAGTGAGTTAACAATGTAAAGCTTTCCTCTTGCTTGTCATTATATCTAAATAAATTAAAAGCACTTAATTAAGATAAATTGAAAAATGTAGTTAAATATATACAAAATTTTTTCTAAATATAAATGCAAATATTAATAATTATAAATTGTATGTTGGAAATATTTGTATAACTCTAAATCTGATGTTTAAGAATCATTGCATGAAAATAATTGCCACTATTTCTTTCATTTTCTATTAAGCTTTGTATATTGTAATGGACATTTATGTTTTGCATAGAACTCTAAAATATTAGAAAGACATCAGAAAATTAATATGACTTAAAGGGAGATAAATACACTATTTTAATAAAAATTAGAAAGTCAAAGGAAATCAATAAATAATTATGCTAATCATTGGAATAATTAACATTATTCAAATGACTTCCAAATATTGAGCAGTTTCTATTCAAATTCCAGTGTAATTCTTCAAAGACTTAGAGCAAATATTACTAAAATTTATGTGTAACTATAATATTGCTCATTTAACTAAAGCATTATAAGTAAAAAAATGATAAAAGATACTATATTCTCTGATTTTAAAATATACTAAAAGCTATTGGAATAAAAGTTTCCCATCAGCATAAAAGTAGACACACTGATTATGGAATTGAACTGAGATCCAGAAATAAAGCTTTACACACATATATAGTTAATTTATAAGAAAAGATCCAGGAACATAAAATAGAGAAAGTGTCTTCAAAATATGGTGCTGATAAAACTAGATAGCCACATATAAAAGATTGAAGTTGCATACAATGCATGAATGAACTAAAAAGGAATTAAAGCCTTGAATGTTAGATCTGAATCCAGAGTTTATGTTTGAAGTAGAGAAAATATACATCATAATTTTTACTTTAGTGGTGTCTTTAGAGATTCAACTCCCTTCACAATAAAAACAAAAGCAAACATAAAGAGATTATATAAAACTAAACCACGTAATTTGAGTGTGTGATACCCTGAGTTGCATCTGTTATTCCAAGAAATTTTAAAAGCAAACAACCATAAACTGAAAGGTATCTACCCAGCAAAATAAACCATTATTAAAACAAATAACCATAATTTTCTAAGTAGGATAAAATATTTGCAAAACAAACATTTGACAAAGGGTTAATATCAAAGTTATAAAAACCTCAAAAAACAATCCTCAACCACAATAAAAGCAACCAACCTCATCAAAAAAAATGGGAAGAAATGTTGAAGAGATACATCTCAATTAAGATACACAGATGAACAGCGAGCACATAGAAAATGCTCATTATCACTTTTCAGGAAAATACCACCGTTATATCTAACAGGAAAATGCCTATATCAAAAAGATCAGAAATAGTAAGTGCTGATGAGAATATGAAGAAAAAGAAATCTTTATATCGTGTTGGTGGGAATATAAGTTAGTACATCTCTATATAGAGTATGGAAATGTCTCAAAAAACTTTTTTTAAAAGGCCTGTGAGCAATATAATTCATCAATTCCATTCCTATGTATCTATTCCAAGAACACAAACCACGAATTTGAAAAGATCTCTGTATACTTATGTTCACTATAGTGCTATTTTTAATAACTAATATATTTATTACTAATATGTATAGACAATAACAGCCCAAGGGCACAGTGACAGATGAATGGATAAAGGTGTGGTCTTTTTACATTGTATAATATTTCTTAGCTATTAGTAAAAACAAATGCTTAGTGGAACAACGCAGGTCATGAATTCAAATCCCCAGTGTCTCACATGCTCTGACTACAATACCGGCAGCTCTGTTAGTTGAGTCTGGCAGCCCTACAGTCTGTGATCCTCAATGCCTCCAGAAATGTCTGGCTTTACCACAGTCAGATATGTATTAAAACCACAAAAAGAGTTTCAACCTCCAGGATCCCTGAATTGAAAAATATGTGTCCTGGAATAGACTTAGGGAAGTTTTTCTAATGAAAGAAAGATGCAGCAAGTGACAGTCTAAGAATTTCTGCTTTTCTCTCCTCCCTCTGTCTTCTTCCATCCTTCTCCTCTTCTCCTCTTCTTCGTCCTTTTTCCTTTTTCTTCACATTTTCCTCCCATTCCTCTTTTTCTTTGATCTCCCCTATATTTCTATCTCCCTATCTATTTCTATCTCATTCTCCCCTCTTTCTCCTTCTTCACTGGGTATCAAAACTAGGGCTTCACATGTATGAGGTATGCACCATTGTCATTAAGCCACATCCCTCAGAATAAGACTATGGACATTATTTGAAAAAGATATCATGGTTTAGAATGATTGTGTGTGTGTGTGTGTGTGTGTGTGTGTGTGTGTGTGCATGCACATGTTATAATTCACTGTGGAAGAAGCTAGTATGGGCTAGGAGAAGGCAATGTGCTAAGAACCATGGCCTCCTCCATATGAGTGATGCATCAGTGGTCTTTTATGACTGCAACATCTGGTAGAATCCTCACTACAACTTTAGAGAAACTTGAATCATAAGCATCCCAATAAGCCACTTTGGCACTCCTGATTCATAATAACTGAATAAAAACATGTATTTACTGATTACCTTTAAACTAAGTTTTGGGGTAATATTTAATACCAAATATTTGATATCTAAACAGATAACTAATACAACCTCATTACATAGGTTTATTTCCCCCTATTTTGGTAGTGTTGAGATTTAATAAGGAATGTCCTCTATCACTGAGCCACAATCTTGGTCCTACAAATCTTTCAGAAAAATGAATTTATTCAGGTCCTCTTTTTAAAACATATTCTCCCTCCATTCTCAACTTTGCCTATTTGGAATAGTTCAGTTAGCAATTAATAGTATTTATTTAAGATTATTTAGCCATTGATTTATTTATAGTGGGTTAATACCCTTCCAATTCCTAACAATCATTATTTACCACACACCCACATCTAGCATACACCAGTATCCTCAGTTCTGTTGTTAGAATTCAAAGGTTTGTTTCTGTTCTCATTTACCATTGTTTATTTCCTGTTTTGTTTGTCACAAAATCTATATTCTTTTTTGGGTGGGGAGGTACTCCAGTGTCTAAGAGTATTACTACTTCAAGCTTTGTGCTTGAGACCTGAGTTGTCAGGGATCCAACCAGAAGTGACTGTATGTAACACAAGCGCTTTTTTTATTTTTTTGGTTTTTGTCTCACACTTGGCAGCGCTCAGGGGTTACTCCTGGCTCTACGCTCAGAAATCACTCCTGGCAGGCTCGAGGAACCTTATGGGATGCTGGGATTCAAACCATTGACCTTATGCATGCAAGGCAAACGTCTTACCTCCATGCTATCTCTCGGCCCCACTTTATTTCTTTTTCAAATAATATCTTTATCTAAGCACCATGATTACACATCTCTCCAACCCCAAATCTATATTCTAAGTAGCTACTGGTTACTCTCTCGCTAACATATTTCACTAACATAATGACAGGCTAATGTTTTGTATTTTCAACAAACACCACAGAGATTAACAGCTATTCATGGAGTTAAAAATTTTTTTTTGGTTGCTTATCAAGTTGGAATAGTCTGGACATAGGATAGTTTTAACTTTTTTAAAACTAGAATTTCTAAAGAATTACAGGGTTTGGCTTTTTCTTCTGATTGTTGATTTCCTGCAATTCAAATATGAACAAATGTGCCTTTGTATTTCATTTGTTCTCCACTTCTATCATATTATGGCCAAGAGAGAAACATTATTAACTTGAACAAATACAAACACTCTCTTCTTTATAAAGTTTGATGAAGATTCTTTGTGAAGTTTTTATATTAATAAGTTATTTTAACCCCCCATAACTATCCTATGGTCCTGTTAGTTTTCTCATATAACTGAATCAAAGTGTAGTCATAATAGATTTGCTTATTTGTGAGCATTTTGCATCTTCCACAATTGAATTGCATATCCAGGTTGTGAACAGCAGTGAAAAGTGGCCTCTTAGTGTATATCTAAAAAGTGACATGAAGCTCTCTAGCCATTGCATGGCAGCGCAAAGCTCTATACATTGTCCAGATGTAATTGTTTGAGTTCTTGTGCTGACACACACTGTTTTCCATTCATCACCAACCCCTCCATACATACATCCTTTCTCTCCCTCTTTCTCTTTTTGTCAAAAACCCAACTTGCTTTAAGTAGATGTAGTCTTCCAAATCCCAGCTATTAGGGTCCCTGAGAGAATTTCAGGAGAAGCAGTTTTGGCCGAGTGGTAAAGTTAGAGGCTGGCCAGTGAAGGGAACAATGTCTGGGTTTTAGAACAGCTGGAGCTTCGAAGGGAGAAAAGCAGCTTGGCGAATGAGGAAAGAATGTGCTTGTCACTTCAAGAGCAAGAAACTGCGATTTCCCTCCTGCCTCTGCCAACTAGTGTTTATTGGAAAGGGTAGCGTGGTGGTGATGGCAGGTGACTTTTGGTCAGGATTTTATGAAATTTTTCATGTTTATTTTACCTTTTCAAAGAGCAGATAAATGTTCAAACCCTACAGTATAACTATTCTGAATTCTGCTGATGTTTTTATTGGATAAGCAAGTGTTGTTCCTCAGAGTTATTTTTAAGAATGCTGCCCCTGGCCCATTTTGAAATTCTGCTTGCTTTCCTTGCATGTAAGCTAATATTTGTTATAGAGATTTTAGAGAAAAGTATCAGAGGGTATTAAATGGAAAGTGAAGGCCTTAGG